>NW_021604591.1:12974992-13016267 GCF_004785775.1 Grammomys surdaster
CTCTCACACACACACACACACACACACACACACACACACACTTTCCCTGACTGCCGTTAATTGAAGCCTTATTTTTGTGACTGCTTCTATGCAAACACAGGTGGATCATCAAAGAATTATAAATAATAAAAAATATTGTCAAAATTAAGCTCTGGCTTAAATGATGAGAGAAATTAGCTTTAGGGGAAAACATGTAACTAAAATCCAGGCTCAGTGAGATGGCTCAGTGGACAGAGTACTCATCTGGCCAGCCTGACGCCCCTGTAATGCATTTGTGCTCAATCCACAGAACTCACAGGAAGGTGGAGGGTGAGAACGGACTACTCAAAGTTGTCCTTTGACCCTCCACAGCCATGGATGGCACAGCATGCACACCCCCACACTCACATGTCCTATGGTCTAAGCAGCCAACTCTGTGTGTTACAGAATCCCTACAAATGGAGGGCGCTTCCGAGACCCTTTTTGTCAAGGACCCTCAAGGACGCCTGAACTCTCTGACCACCGTCCTTGGCCAGGAAGTGGACCGGTTCAACAATCTTCTGAAGTTAATACATGTATGAAAGTTTACCTCCATCATTGCTACTGGGTAGCCGGGCCTTGTAGAAAACGCTCTAAGAACATGAGTGTGCTTAGAGGTCTCCATCCCGTCATTCCTAAGCCTCCATTTGGGTGTGCTACCTGATCCTCAGACCCAGGCTGTGTATGGTTGAGTCTGTATTCCCTTATTCTAACAGTGACTGTGTGAATGTGTGACATTACAAACCCTCAAGCTCCTCAGCGGCCTACTTTACACCTTTAGAGTTACGTCAACTCACTTGAAATGTTCCAGGACCTCAGCACTCAGTTAAGAGTGAGTTGGGGCTGAGGAAATAGTTCAGTCAGTACAGTGCTTGCCTTGCAAGCATAATGGCCAAAGTGCAAGCCCCAGAACTCATGTGGGAGAAAGAAAAATAAAAAGCCTCAGGCAGTAGCATGCATTTATAGTCCCAGCTCTGGGAAACAGAGAGAAAGGTGGATCCTTGGGGAATCATTGGCCAGCCAGCCAGCCTAGCCTAAGAGCCAGCTCAGCAGTTAAGAGCTTTTTTTTTTTCTTTTTTTCTCTTCTCTTCCAGAAGACCTGGGTTCAATTCTCAGCACTTACATAGCATCTCAAAACCATCTGTAACTCCAGTCACAGAGAATCAGATGCCCTCTCCTGGCCTCCACAGGCACCAGGCACACATGTGGTACACAGATATATACACATTGCAAAACACTTAAACACAGAAAATAATAACATAAATAGGTTTAATTTTTAAAAGGTTAAGACAATGCCTGAGGAATGGTATCCGAGGTTGTCTTCATCACACGTGTGCACATATGCATACTCAAACACATATATGTAGACCATGAAAGCCATTCTCCTCTCCATCTGATAGTTATTCCTGTAATGAGCACTAATCTTTTTCATTCTCTCAGATCTCTCTAGAAACACTCAACAAAGCCATTGCTGGACTCGTGGTGATGTCTGAAGAAATGGAAAAAGTGTATCAGAGTTTCCTCAACAACCAGGTTCCCTCTCTTTGGTCTAACACAGCCTACCCATCTCTGAAGCCACTGGGATCATGGGTCAAAGACCTTATTCTGAGGACTGCATTCGTGGATGTATGGGAAACTTCACTTGTTTGGGGTTTGATGGGTTTGACAATGTGGCTGTCCCTAAACTCCCAAGGGAGCTCTGAGTAGCAACAATTGGGAATCATTTGATTCCAGAGAAACAGAACCTTCCAGAATGGCTTCACTTTGAAGGACTTAAGCAGATTATAACGCCATTTTCCCTAGGCTCTTATCTATATATTGCTTTTCAACTCCGGGCCATTCATGAGGCTTTAGTTGCAGTATATGGCACCACTGTAAGGTGCAAAACACAACATGTCTCCACACAGCCACATGTACCTTGGCTCCATGTACCTCTTGTCCCCTGTGGCTCCAGACTTGCAGTCAAGGCTGGGGGATGAGAAGGAGGATGGGCCAGCAATAAGAAGACAGAGGGTAATTCAGGATTCCATTAGCCACCACTCCCCTCCCAACACAGCTCTGACTTAGATGGCAGATCCCACCTCAGAAACGAAGTGCCTCATGAAATCATGTCTCTCCCCCAGCTGTGGCTCAAACGAGGACAGCCCAAATCCTTTTGGATTTCCGGGTTCTTCTTCCCTCAAGGATTTCTCACAGGTATGGGTGCCTCCCCTAGGAAAGTCTCACAGGAAAAGTTGTGGTTTGTACGAGCTGGGGAAATGACCTGACTGGCCCTGCTGATCTAGGACAATCTAGGATTACTCTTCCTCCATCACCAGGGAGAGGTGAGGGGGAAGGCAGAAATAGACGCTCCCTGATAATCTGATTCTTGCCCTTCCCAGGTTACTATGCATGGATTTAGGTTAAATCCATGAATGGATTGCTATTGATGCAATTCTCCATGTGACACAACCCTCCCCCACCCCACCCTGCCCCACCCCTCACACATAATTAAGCTCTAAGCAGCCTCCTCTCTCTAAAAACTACTTCCTGTTTTGAGGCAGAGTCTCTTATAGCCCAGACTGCCTTGACCTCAATGTGCAGCCAAGGCTGACTTAGGATTTCTAACCCTACTGCCTCTACTTCCCCAGTTCTGGGACTGTATGCATAAACCATCGTGCCCCAGTTTCAGACCGTGCTGGGAATTAAACCCAGAGTTCAGTGCATTCTAGGCAAGCAACATCCCCAGCCTTAAAAAGAAAAAAACTCTTGATATCCCCTCATCAGTTCTAGGAGATTTAACTGGAGAGTCCTTGGGGCGTCTGGGTACCCAATTCTCAGTTTGTCCCATTCCTAATCCCTGGCAAACAGACCATATTAGCAAGCTGGACAAAATCCTGAAGTTAGGGAGACCTGCCCTAAAATTCCCACTAGTTTGTCTCTCTCATGGCAGGGCATCGTGCTACAATCTCTACCCAGCCTTTGTTTTTTGTTCATTTTTTGTTTGGTTGGTTTTAGTTTGGGATTTGTTGGTACTTTTTGTTTGAGATCTTTGGTTTTTTGGTTTTGTTTTGTCTTTGGTAGGTTGGCTGGTTTGTTGGTTAGTTGGTTGGTCAGGTTTTTGTTTGGTTGGTTGGTTGGTTGGTTGGTTGGTTATGTTGTTGTTGTTGCTGTTGTTTTGTTTTGTTTTGTTTTGTTTTGTTTTTTGAGATGGGAGTCTCAACTATGTAGCCCTAGGGAGCCTGGAACTCACTATGTAGATCAGGCTGGACTTGAACTTACAGAGATCTGCCTTCCTCCATTTCCCAAGTGCTGGGTTTAAAAGTGTGTGCCACCGTGCCCAACTTGTTTGCTTTATAGATGTGTGTGTGTGTGTGTGTGCACTTGAGCAAATATTTGTATATGTGTGTGTGTGCAGATGCCTGTGGAGCCCAGAAGGGTTGTTGGAGTCCCGAGTGCTGGATTTATAAGTGGTTGTGAGCTGCCTGATGTGGATTCTGGAAGATGAACTTGGATCTCTGCAAGAATAACAAGTGTTCTGCAGCCTCCTTTCCTCTCTTCTTAATCATGACATGAATTCATTCTTCCCTTGGGTCCTTAGTCACCCCTGCCCCCAACATGATTCAGGCTTCTATGCTCTGAACTAATTCCATGTAGACTGTTAACAGCTTGGGTTTATTTTTTCATTTTTTCCTCACATTTATTTATTTACTTATTATTATTTTAAAGATTTTTTTATTTTATTTATGAGTACACTGTAGCTGTCTTCAGACACACCAGAAGAGGGCATCAAATCTCATTACAGATGGTTGTGAGCCACCATGTGGTTGCTGGGATTTGAACTCAGGACCTCTGGAAGAGCAGTCAGTGCTCTTAACCACTGAGCCATCTCTCCAGCCCCCTTATTTACTTATTATTTATTGTCTATTTATTTATGTATACGGAGGGAAGGCATGCAAAACAGATGTGGAGGTCAGAAGACAACTTGCTGGAGTTGGCTGTCTCCTCCCACGATGTAGGTTCTGGGGATCAACTACAGGTCATCAGGCTTGGCAGCACGTGACTTTACCTGTGGAGTCATTCCACCAGCCCTGATGAGTTTCTATGGAGAGGAAGCTCATTAATGCTGGCATAGCCTGGGTTGACAGGAGGGACATAGTACGTCTGGCGCAGTAATGTGCTTTGGGGGACCCACCTTTTTGCATTTTCAGGAACTCTCCAGAACCACGCTAGAAAATACAATTTGCCTATAGATGAGCTGAGTTTCAAGTATAACATGATTCCAGTCTACCGAGATCAGGCCACGGTGATAGAGGCGGCCAAGGACATTCAATTTGGAACAGAACTGCCGATGGACAAGGAGGTATCGTCTACCCGAGTACATGGGAAAGAAGCTTGTATCCTACTGTCAGTGGAGCATTCAGCCAGTCTCCCCTGCTCCGCCACTGCCTTTTGCAGGAATGGGAGGAGAGGATCCTTATTCCCCAAAGCCAGCTCCTCAGCAGCAGCTGGATGGGAACTTCTCAAACATAGGCCAATTTATAGAAATATTTTTCTATATAGAGCTAAATGATTTAAACTTAGACAGCAATGGTCTCCATCTTACAGAGGCAATATGACAAGACACTGAGGATAAGAGTTTCAGAATAAAATAACCTTGAGTTTGAATCCTGGCTCTACCCTTCACCAGCCATGTCTGCTGAGACAATCACTCACAAATCTGAACTTGGGTGTTCTTATCTGTAGTGGACTAATGACAGGACTCTAAGAGCAGAGTGGCATATGCCATAGAGCCAACAGAGTTCACTCACAATAACCCACTGTGATATTATACACCAAATCTGTCCTCAGCAGTCACACAGCCCCCTCCTCTCAGAACTGAAATGCTGGCTGCATACCTCTTCCTCCTATAACCACAGTAAATAACTGGTAGGTGTGTGCTATAGAGGCAGTCAGGATGCATTTTGTGATATTTCAGATAGCATTGCAGATATATATACTCTGTCTTCTAGAAGGGCGCCCAGATTCTGAGAAGAACAGGGGGTCATTCCAGCTCTTGCCTCACTCTGCTTCTCAGGAGGAAGAGAAAAGTCCTTACTCATACTGTTAGGCAGTCTAAAGTAGCCATAATGGGTTTCCCAGGGGCATCTCCAACTCTGCATCCTGGTGGGGTATGGACAGTATCAAATTCAGTACCAAACTGAGGATGAGAGTGGCCCATCTCTCAAATCTTCTCTAAGGGGTACCCTTCTCTAAAATACAGTAGTATAAGGTACTGGTTTTAGAGGTACTTGTTGAAAAGGTGGGACACAAGCAATGCCTCAATCTGTTAATCCCTTCTCCTCTGCTCACCCCTAAACTTCTGAGTTTCTTTCAGTTGCCCTCTCCTGAAGATGGGGTTCTTGTTCATGGAATGTTCATGGATGCTTCTCGGTGGGACGATAAGGACATGGTCATAGAAGACGCATTGCCAGGACAGATGAACCCCATGCTACCTGTAGTTCACTTTGAACCAAAACAAAACTATGAGCCAATCCAAACACTCTACCACTCTCCACTCTACAAAACAGGAGCCCGGGCAGGAACACTTTCAACCACAGGTGAGCATGTCCTTAAGCTTTGTCCATGAGGCTGGAGATGGCCCAGCAGTTAAGAGCACTACTTGAGACTCTTACACAGTACCCGGGTTTGATTCTCAGCACCTACAATGTGGCTTACAAACATCTATAACTCCAGTTCCCGAGGATCCAGTACCCTCTTCTGTATACCAATGGCACTGCACACATGTATTGCACAGGCAGACAAGCAGGCCAAACACCCACATACATAAAAATAAATGAATAGTTTTAATTGTACATGTAATAACTAAATAAAAGCTTCAATCAAAACCCAAATGCTGCTGGGCAAGGGGGCACACACCTTTAATCCCTGCAAAGGCAGGCAGATCTCCATGAATTCAAGGCCAGTCTGTGGTCTATCATAGAAAAGAGGTTTTAAAATGAACTAAGTGGAAAGCTAGGTTCCAAAACTCCGAGTGGACCTGAGATGCAGTCCTACAAAATGGAAGCAGAGAGAAAGAAAACAGATAGCATAAGATGTGAACCCGGGAGAGGGCTCAGCGGTAAAGGCTCTTGTCACCAAGCCTAACAACCTGAGTGTGATCCCCAAGACCCACATGATGTTAAGAGAGAACTAAACATTTTACAGCGGCCTATACCTGTTGTGGTAATTATTTAAAACGGCCTCTGGCTCAGGCCGACTATCTAAGCTGCAGCATCTCTGCCTAGCCCAGCCGCCATGTTTCTCAGCCGGAGGCCACATGTGTGCTGCAGCTAGAACTGGTCCACTAGAAACATCAGCCCTGCCACCCACGAGACGTCAGCGTGGGAGATGGCTCAATCTCCCATGCTGTCTCTGCCAGGCTGGGCATTGCCTAGACCATCCCACCATCCACGTGGGCCCAGTAGAAAGATGAGACTCTAATGCTTAAAGATTAATCAAAGGCTATATATTTGGTAATGATCAGTAACAAGATACCCATACAATCAGAAGTGTAACCCAATACCCAACCTAGATATACCAACTACCTTTGACTGCTACAGACACGTGAACATCCGCCTCCATTTCCTCTCTGTCTCTCTCAGCTCCTCCTCTTCCTTTTTCTCTTCTCCTCTTTACTCCTCCTCTTCCTCTCCTAACTCCTCCCACCTTAGCTCCTCCTATATACCTTCATTAGGAAGCATGTATACGTCTGGTTGACTTTTTAGGATGTGGCAATTATTACAACCATTGTATTAGGAGTTAAGCATTTTAAAAATTGGTTATTCAACTTCAAGTATCTATCAATGTTTTAACTTAAAATGTTATTTTTATGTGTATTTGTATGTGTCTACATGTATGTAGTAGTATAGATGTGAGTAAATGTAGCAATGTCTTATCGGCTAGAAGAGGGCGTTTAAACCTGAGTGTGAGCTCTCTGTGTCTGAACCTTCCTTCACAAAGATAGAAGATTCTGGGACTCCTAACGAAGCAACCTGCTTGTGTCAACAAATATATTGTAGTGTGTGGCAAAGGGGCAGATTTATAATTAAAAATTTAGTTTATAGTTAAAGGCGATTTAGGACACATGTCATTGCTGTGAGGTGTAGCCTTTATTTAAACCAAGGTAACTGTCAAGTATCAATATAATATATATAAAATGTGTGTGTGTGTGGTGGGTTTATACATGTATGTATGTACACTAGAAAATTTTGAACAGCTCTTAGAAATTAATATTTTAGCTATGATATTTGTCCCTTTAGAAGTCATGATTTAGAGACACATGCTAAAATAGATGCATCAAAAAATTTTACCTAATATTTATTCAAAATAATCTAAGAGGCATGTGAAGTGTGTATCATGAGATGGATACAGAAGGACCATTTCTGCTTTTTCTTTTTTTTTCTCCACAAAAAAGAAAAGCTAAACATGGTCAAATGTGACCGGTGAACCTAGCTGACCAATCAGAGCATTCCATCAATTTCTCAATCTGGTTTAGAACAACACAATAATACTGTTTTAAAACTAAGCTGAGCAAATGGCTGTCCAAGTCTCTTGTTAGCTGTAGTAGCATGAGGAAGGATGGAAGCAGGTGGTTTCCTGCTGTGATGAAAACCTGAATGATTCTCAGATGTGAAACTTGTCTCTTCAGTAAGGGGTCCCCACCCACCTCAGAGTAAGCTCAGCTAAGCTCCTGTACAGGCCCTGGTCCTGCCTGCAGACAGCAGCTTTTGTGAGCAGGCTCTGTAGTTCTAAAGCCCCTTTAATCCCTCTGTTCAAGCACCCTGACACTCTGGGAATACAGCTTTTATTTCTGCATCCTTTTCTTTCTCATTCATCCATCTATGCGTTTTGAGCTGGTCTTGCTATGTAGCCCTAGCAGTTTGGAACTTCCTATGCAGTGCAAGCTGGGCCTCCAGCTCATAGAAGTCCACTTGTTTATGCCTGCCCAGCGCTGGGAACAGGTGTGAACTACCACACCCAGAGTGTGATTTCTTTTTATTTATGTATATTTGGTGGGACAGGGTGGAGAATGGTATGTACACCCGAATGCACATACCCATAGAGGCCAGAAGAGGGCACCAGAACCCCGGGAGCTGGAGCTACTGGAGTTGTAAGCTGCCTGACATTGGTGTGGGAACTAAATGCAAGTGTACACTCTTAGCCATGTAGCCGTTTCTCCAGCCCTCCTGCACCCTTTTCTTACACCCATTTGGCTGTCCCTAACCTTCTAGTCACCCTCCTTCCCTCTGCAGTAAGCAACCGACCTTTACTTTCTTTAACCGCAGTCCACTATACAGCATCTGTGTCATAGCCATCCCGTTTGTCAGAAGCACAAGACCTCTGACAACAGCTCTCCAGGATGTGTGACATGAAACACACACACACACACACACACGTCTATCCCAATCATCTACCCCTTGGAGGTGCTTACTGTCTAACTGTGAGTCATCCAGAGTAGACTGTTTAGAGAAGCCTTTAGGAGACAGCCGTGAGATTGAGAGAGAGGGGTTTTAGAAGGCAGCTAAACTCACTTCTGGCCAGCAGAGAATTGATTCTGCTTAAACTGCAGGGGTTTAGTGTCTTGAGTCTTCCTCTAAACCTAGGGAAAGCCTTGTGTACTCCAGGCACTGGTTGCCTGCAGAGAAGTATACATTGGGCTGGTCCCCAAAGAAGCATGGAGACAAATTTCTGGACTGCATAAAACCAATAAATACACGGGAAAGATCTAGATCGGCTTGCCTTTGAACTTAGGCTGTTGCACTGGAAAGCCTGGGATCCAATGGGCCAGAAAGGTGAAAAGGTAGAGGCACCTCTGCTGGGTGCAAAGCCTTCCCTGATGCCCATCCACACTGACAGAATCTGAGAAAGCAGCACCAGAAGGAGCAGTCACCATCTGAGGGCACTGTCTCCTCCTCAATGCCCCCTTAGACAGGCACAGAAGGGAAAGAACTCCGTAAGAGTGACTTGCTGTACAGAATGGCTACGCACTGAAGTCAGAATGCCTGCCACTGTCCCTGTTCATTCCAGGACAGTCTTCCAGTGTAGGATGGAATGAAGGAAGGATGGATAGATAGACAACTACGTGTAGAGCTACCCTACCTACCACTAAGTCCCACTGAAGTGTCAGGTCAGAACTCCAGCCCAATGCTCCTGGATTCCGACTGCAGGAAACCTGAAACATACTCATTAAGACATAAGATCTAAGCCAGACAGACCTTAAAGCATCGTGTATTCCAAAGGCTCCTTTTATATCGCCTGAGACTGGAACCCTTGGAGGACTGTGTCCAGCATCTTCAGGTTTGGCCAGGTCTGGAACTAGAGCCTCTTGACTCTCAGTATCTTACCTCTGTGAATCCAGAGGTTACTGTTTAAAATAACAGCTCTTCTTTCCTACCCTACGCCCACCCCCACTCCCACCCCTACCCCACCCCCACCTCACTCCCCTTGTAACGTTTATTAGGTCATTCAACCAACTTCGTGGTGACTGTCCTCTTACCCTCCAAGAGGTCCAGCGATTACTGGATCGCCAAGGGGTCAGCGTTGCTCTGCCAGCTGAGTGAGTGAGTGGGGGCCTCGCTGATCCAGAGATTGTCCCTGAGGAGGAGGAAGTGACCTCTGACCCGACTTAAGGATAGTAGCTGTGGCTGTTATTTTTCCCATGACCTACAATAAAGTTGTTTTGAGTTATTTCTGTTGGAAATCCCAGCTGTGATGTGGAGGCTACTGAGTCACACACCCCTGGTAAACCCACTCCCAACTCCACGTGAAAGCCAGGCTAGGCTGCTTCTCTTCAGTGTGTCACTGAAGGCCTGGGAAGAGTCAGAGTTGGCCCCTCATTTACAAAGGATCCCTTCCTTGTCACACTTGTAGGAGAGGCCCACAGTCTACATTAGCCACGTGGCCCTGAGACTTCTGCTTCCAGACCTAACTAAGGATCTCAAAACTCCAATGCCAGCAACAGCAGCAACCTTTAGCCATGACATCACCACACACAAAGTTCATCCTTGAGAACTGTGCAACTGAATGACCACAAAACCGTGGGGAAAAAACTTGCTAGTGTACAAGTGTGTATGGTGTTTGTGTGTTCATGTGTGTGTGAGTGTGGGCACATGCACATGTAAAAATCAGAGGACAATCATCACCCTCCACTTTGAGAAGGGTCTCTCTCTTGTTCGCTGCTGCATATGCCACCATAGCTGACCTATGAGCTTCTGGCAATCCTCCCGTCTCTGCCTTTCGTGTCCTAGAAAGAGTAGACTGGGATTTCAGACATGCCACTATGTCTGGCTTTTAATACGGGTTCTGCAGGCTCCAACTCGGGCTATGAGGCTTCTGTGGAAAGCACTCTACCCATCGAACCATCCCCTCTGCCCATCACAATGTTTTAAGTAAGCTTATGATTTTGTGTTGGGAAACATGCATGTCCTCAGCCATGTGCAGCACACAGGCCACAGACTGAACATGCCAGGTCCAAGAGGACAGAAAAGGGACTGTGGTAGTTTGAATATGCTTGGCCCAGGGAGTGGCACTATTTGGAGGTGTGGCCTCATAGGAGGAAGTATGTCACTGTGGGCATGGGCTTTAAGACCCTCCTTCTAATTGTATGGGAGCCAGTCTTCTCTTAGCGGCCTTCAGATGAAGATGTAGAACTCTCAGCTCTGCCTGCATCATGCCTATCTGGACACTGCCATGCTCCCACCTTGATGATAATGGACTGAATCTCTGAACCTGCAAGCTAGCCCCAATTAAATGTTGTCTACGAGTTGTCTTGGTCCCGGTGTCTGTTCACAGCAGTGTAACCTTAACTAAGACAGGGACCATCAGGTAAGAGATGCTGACTTGGCCAAGAGATGACAGCTGAACAGGGCTCAACGTTCCTGTTCCAGGCACAACCGAGGCAGTTAGTTCTATACTTACCATTGCACACAGATTCTCCCTATGAGATCCAGTAAACATGTAAATACGAAATAGCGCAGAAGTCGGTAGTGTAAAAACTATTCCATACGGCCCCTCTGACAAAAGCAACCCACCCCCAGTGTCTAGTGAGATGCTTAACACACTACATGCAATGAAAGCATCTATGGAGCACGGAGAGCACCCTATACACCAGATCCTGAATAGAGACCTGCATAGCCCACTGATGGCCCTGCATGTACAGTCAGGTACACACAGAGAGCAGTGTGGGGCCCAGGAACTGTGCTGTAGTTGCCTTGGTCATGGTGTCTGTTCGCAGCAGTAAAACCCTAACTAAAACACACCCTATTGTATCACATGACTGAGGCCCTCCAACACTGCTGCATAGCTGCCCATCAGCTATGAAAAGAGAAGCATGTCCAATGTGGATTTTCCTTTATCAGTATCTCATCCTGCCAGAAATCATAATTCTAACACTCAGGAGGCTGAGGCAGGGGATTTCCGATTTAATTTCATTGATGTCCTTCAGAATAGACTTTCACTCAGTCCCCTATGCCCCAGATCCTCCACTCCCTCATCCACCCTGACGTTTGTGAAGCACTTACTCAACACAGGATCTCATTACCTATTGATCCAGACCCTACGTATCTGCTCATCAGACGCCACTCCTCCTGATTTCCATTTGATATCAGCCAGATGAAAACTTCCTTGAGGAGGCTCCTTCTAAACCCAGACCGTAACTAGTACCCACCAACACGCATGCACACAAACATACATACGTATACACACCACAATACCTGTGCTTCCCTTAAAACTTACTGACTCAGAATCTGGCTTCCTCACCACACTGCGTACTTCATGAAGATTAACGTCTTTCCAGTTCACCCTACATACATAACATGCACACAGCCACAAACACAGCAGAGGAACTCAGGCTGGCTTCAGTTTAAGGGACCCTGGATTCCAGCCTCTCTGGTGTAATTCTTCTGGAGGCTTCCTGCCCTTCGGATTTAGGCTCATATCCACCATTGACCCACAGCCTTGACACTCTAAGAATGTGCTTTCTTCGATCACTAGCTCTAGCAAGCATGCTCTTTCTACAAAGCTGCCAGCTCTGAATAGTTACAAAATAGTCACAGAACTTCCAAAAAGTGGGTGAAAATGGAGTTCTTTGTGACCTTTAGTCTCACTACATTCAGGTTTCAATGGGCCCAGCCACACATCGTATTTATTCCAACAGGTATACACACGCAGCTTAAGCCCAGGCTTGAAGCAACTTAAATGGGAGGATAGGCACGTGGGGAGAGAGGCCTCCCATCTCTCCAGTGTAAGGACATTCCTGTGTCTGTTTGACACACTGTTCCCGGGGAAACACGAATGCAGACATGCTCTCCCCTCCTGCCTCACCTCCTCTCCAGACGCTCTTATCTCTGAATGGATCCGATGAACTGGGAGTGTCATCAGTCCTGGAATTTCTGCTCCTCCTTGCCTGGAAGGTCTGAATCTCTAGACAGGAACAGCGGAGTGGCAGTAATGGAACACACACACTCACACACACTCTCACACACACTCACACACACACTCACACACACATACACACACACTCTCACACACACTCACAAACATACACGCATACATACACACACACACACACACACACACATTCACACACACATACATACATATACACACACTAATACACACTCATTCACACACACACTCACATATATACACACACACACACACAGCTTCCAGTGCCAAGGCTTAAGGAACCAGGACTTCCAGAGTTAAGATGGCCAATGGGGCAAGCTAGAGGAGAAGTGTTTACTCTTTTCTCTGTAAAGCCAAGAGTTAGTCATATGACATGGCTCCCTCCCTGACGCCTGTGGCTCAAAACATCACAAGAGTCAGATAACCTAAAGTTCAAGTCCACCAAGGACAGCAGTTGTTACTTGGTTCTCAAAGCCACCCACAAACCCATTACACTGATACCTTTAGCTCTCCTCATATAACCTCATAGGCTACTCTCCTCATCTCCCAGCCCTAAGGTGAAAATCCAAGATTTGTGTATGGCACCTTCCCAGTAACAAACAGATCCACAGTGTGTCTAGGAAGGCAGACCTTAAAAGGCAGATCCTGTTAAAGAGGAATGCCATTTGTTTATGAAGAAGAAGAAAAGAAGAAGGAGGAGGAGGAGGAGGAGGAGGAGGAGGAGGAGGAGGAGGAGGAGAAAAGGAGAAGGAAGGAGAAGGAGAAGGAGAAGGAGAAGAAGAAGAGGAGGTCCCAATCCCTGTTTGTCCTATATTTTAAAGATGTGTGTGTGTGTGTGTGTGTGTGTGTGTGTGTGTGTGTGTGTGTGTAGAAGGCCATACACAGACCTCTGGAGTTGTAGTTGTAGATGGTTGTGAGCTATCCCATTGAGATGGTTTGTATATCCTTGGCCCAGGGTGTAGCATTGTTGGAGTAGGTGTGTCACTGTGGGCACGGGCTTAAGACCCTCACACTAGCTGCCTGGAAGTCAGTATTCTGCTAGCAGCCTTCAGATGAAGATGTAGAACTCTTAGTTCTGCCTGCACTATGCCTGCCTGGATGCTGCCATGTTCCCTCCTTGATGATAATGGACTGAATCTCTGAACCTGTAAGCCAGCCCTGATTCAGTGTTGTCTTTATAAGAGTTACCTTGGTCATGGTGTCTGTTCACAGCAGTAAAACCTTAACTAAGACACCCATATTGAACTCTGGTCTTCAAGAGCAGCATGTATTCTTAGCTTCTGAGCCTTCTCTCCAGCCTCCCACCCTGTATCTTTTTGAAGGTTTTACTCAAAAAGTTGTTCTCTGATGGTTGGTAGCCAACCCATCACCAGGTTAAAAGCTCATGAGCTGGCCATCAGCCCCCTCCCCGAACTCACACCTGAACAGCCTCTCCCAGAGGGAACAGATACTTTTTCAGCTGATAGGAAACTCAAACTTGCTTCTAGATTTCCTCTAAAGGTGACTCTAGTCCCCAGACATTTTTATAAGTGTTTATTGCCTTTATTTATAGTGAGGGAGGGAATGTCGTGATGCATGTGTGAAGGTCAGAGGAAAACTTGATACAGTTGGTTCTGTTTCCTACTGCATGGGTCTCAGGACTGAACTCAGATAAGCCAGGTTGGCAGCAAGTGCCTTTACTTGACAAGGCATTTTACAGGCCCTAACCATCTCTTGCAGTGAAAACATAAGCCATTAGAAGGACCTCTGCCTACCTTTGTCTAAGATAAAATTTAGAAGGATGACATTTCCTCCTGCAAGAGAACTTTGCCTCGGGTTTTCAGGCCGAGGGTGAGAATTCCAGGCCAATAGGAGAATTCCAACCACTAGAGGGCAGTGTCCCAGAGCAGCTGTGGAGCCCGTCCGCCTCAAGTGGGATTCTCCTTCACAAACCAGCACTTGAAAGTCAGAGGCTGACCTCAGCTTTGAGCTACAGGGCAGCACTTAATAACAGCTCTGTGGAAGGAAAGGGGAAAGACAAAAGAAAAAAAAAAGCCAAGAAGGAAAAAAAAAAAACTCAACCAGGCCAAAAAAAAAAAAAAAAAAAAAAATCAGTTAATACCTTACATGACAAATACAGAGAAATGGCTGCACTCTGAATCTGAGGCATGCACACATGAATATGCACATTTTTAAAAATTTTTCATCCAACAGTCAATCCTTTATGTAAAACTAAGCATATTTACCTCATTAGTGCTTGGATTTGCTTTCATCTTTAGTGAATTGTAAAATTATACAGACCCAAAAGAATGTAGAATCTATTTTATTTTTTATTCATGTGTGTGTGCGTGCGTGCATGCACATGCACTCGAGCTATGTGCAGTTGCCCATGGAGACTTCAGAAGAAGGTGTTGGATCCTTGGAGCTAGAGTTACAGGCTCTGATGAACCACCCAGTGTGGGTGTTGAAAATCAAACTAGAGTCCTCTGAAAGAGCAGAAAGTCTCTTAACTTCTGAACATCTCTACAGTCATGAAAGAATTATTCTAGAATAAATTCCCTTGTGGTTTATTGCCAGTGAATGTCTTATTTGTATACCTATTTTACATACCCACAAACCTGTGGTCACATAAACATTTATTGTACTAAAGGAGCCACGTGTGGAGAAAGAGTTAAGAAGCCCCAGGTTCGACTTTCTGAATGTCTCTCTCTTTTGACCCTCCCTGCCATCAGTGGCATTTCGCCTGCCTGCCGGGGCGAGGCAGAATTCAGCCTGCAGCGTCCGTCCTTGGCCCCACCACTCCTCCTCCTCCCCTGACGTTCACACACATTTTCCCATCTCTAAGATGCATGTCAGTCACACCTGCTGACGCCCATGTCTCCACCCCAGCATCCGTGTGCAAAGGGATACTGGTCCTCATAGGGGAGACACCTCCCATGCCTCAGAAGGAGAGCTGTCATATGCACATTCTCAAGGGGTCGGTCAGCCTTGATCCCTTCCGCTCCCTGACAGCTGGCGCGTGCTCTGTGCCATACCCGCTGAAGCTTCCGCCTGTAGGTGGGCTCCTGGAGTAACCTTCACTGATGCCTGTCTGGTTTTGAAAGGTTCATGACAATGCCTCGTTAGCTGCAGCCAATTATTTTGGTGACATCTAAACCTGTCTTTTTTATATTTAGTGCTCCGTGTGGCTTCAAGCCTTTGCACCCGGGACACCCCAGTGTCCGTAGATAGTGTCTTTCTTCTTCAGCTCTACAGAACGCAAGGACCTCTCACCTGGGAGCTATCCCAGCAAAAAAGTCTGATTTCCGTGGAGCGGTAGTCACAGGCAGTTATGAACCATCTGCTGTGGGTACTGGGAACCAAACTTGGGTCCTCTGCAAGTGTGGCAACCATTCCTAAGCACCGAACCATCTCTCCCAGCCTCTTATTGATTTTGTTAATTAGAAGTTTTCTTTTTTCCTTCTTTTTTTGAAAGTGTGTGTGCACACAAGTGTATGTAGGTATGTGTTTGCACGAGGCAGAGGTTTACTATCAGACTCTGTCTTATTTCTTGAGGGAGGCCCTCACACTGACTCAGAGACCGCCATTACAGCTAGGCTAGCACCCAGAGCTGATATTACATGTGCCACTACACTCAGCTTTTCAAGTGGGTATTGGGGATCCGAACTCGGCTCCTCAGACCTGCACAGCATGCACTTTGCCCTCTGAGCCACTTCTCCAGTCCCAGAACTTCAACTCTCTGATACACAATGTGGCACAATTCTCCTTAAGGGAAAGAACACGTACCAAGTTCCCCAAACACACTTGAGACCACATCACAAGGTCAAGGCTCACCGGAACATCGGTGGATTCACCCAGATTCAAGGAATTTTGCTCAGCTACAAGTTCTAACACTGGAGATCTGGGAGGGAACAGGAAATTCTGACATCAGCTGGAATTGGGGCTGGCCGGACTCTAACAAGCCCCTGACACTGAAGATCCTCTGGCACTTTTCTCAGCCCCTCTCCCCAGGTGTATAATGTATAATCTCCCACAGCTACTTTTCCATCTCAGATGCCTGCACACAAAAAGCTTCATCTACTGGACTATTCTCTCCTTTGCTGAAAAACTACAATTTGGACCAGGCAGGCACTGGCTGAAGTCTTCAGCAAGACATTTTCAGCTCTCTAGAAACTGAATTTGCAGTCTCAAATCAGCAAAGGACTCTCTTCAGTCCCCCAGGCCATCTTTCTCAGGCAGGGAGGCTTGCTAACAGTGTGTTATAGTCTTCCCATGTGCGGGTAAGGCCCTTGTCCTAGGTTAGTGTGCATCCACAGAAATTTACGTTGATTGGCTAATCCAAAGAGAATTGAAATAGAGTTCAAAATCAAATGAGTCTTTGGGATCTTTTGCTACGTCTCATGTGACAGAAAGCAGAAGAGCTACTGAGCCCAGTGCTGTGTGAGCCCCTTCTCCTGACTCTTTTTTTAAGATAGTCTCACATAGCTCTGGCTGGCCTCAAACTTCCTATGGAGATAAGGATAGCCTTGAGATTCTGATCCTCAGCCTTTGCTTCTTGAATGCTGGGATTATAGGCATGTACATCAGCCATTTGTGTGGTGCTAGGAATGGCATCTAGGGCTTCATATATGTTAAGCAAGTACACTACCTACTGAGCCACACCCCTGGCCCAGGCCTTTCCAAAGGGCCTTAATTCCATACCTGAGAAAGGAGATACCATGTCTGGATGCCTTCTTTTTTTTTTGTTTTTTTTGTTTGTTTGTTTGTTTGTTTTTCGAGACAGGGTTTCTCTGTGTAGCCCTGGCTGTCCTGGAACTCACTCTGTATACCAGGCCAGCCTCGAACTCAGAAATCCGCCTGCCTCTGCCTCCCAAGTGCTGGGATTAAAGGCGTGCGCCACCACCGCCCGGCGTCTGGATGCCTTCTTAAAAGTCCCACGCTACAATACCTGAATTTTGGAGGTGAACATTGAGACCACAGCACCCCTCATCTCCCTGGTTTTTCTAACAGTTCCTGTTCCTGTCAGGCACCTGAATCCAAGAGATCAGGAACAGGTCCTCCCAGGGCCTATCCTGGCATCCAGTTCCCCGAGGAAGGCAGTGAAGCAGGGTGTGTCGGGGATTGCATAGCCAAAGCTGCTTTAGGCAATTTAACTCTTTCTTTAACTCTTTGCTATTCTGTGGCCAAAAGCTGCTGACTTCTGGCATTTTAACTCCTACTGACAGCAGCAGGAGACTAGGGGGGAAAACTTAGTTACTTGGCTCTTTTCTCTCTGGCTCAAGGGCCCCTTGTTGAAGGCAAGAGGATCAGAGTTCCCTAAGTCTTCATGAGCCAAAGAGAAAAGAAAAAGAAGGAAGGAAGTCACATGCACACACACACACACACACACACTGGTCGGGTCAGACCACCTATTTCATCAGTTTCACAAGTGGACTTGCATATTTATATACATACACATATACCTACATACATATGAATGTATGTAGATATAGACAGATATACATATATACATTTGCTGGATGAGGCAGAGCCCCAAAAGCCACACTTTATTTCTTCTCTCTGGCAATTTATACCTTCTTAAACAAAAGTTCCTTATAAGATTACCTCATAGGTAAAATGTTACACAAAAGGGGAGTTACAGAAAGAAGTTGATAGTAAGTTCAAAGCAGTGTTTCGTTCTTTAAGCTCATTGTAAGTTCAAAGCAACAGGTTCCCATGGCCTTGCTTTGTCAGTGCACACCTGTGGCCTCACCCTTGGACCTGACCTGACTGAATGTTTTCCCTTGAGCATAAGCCTATCCCAAACCTATTTTTCTTCTTAGTGAAATTCACGAAAGCTCACTGTACTCCTTATTATGCAGCCTTTACTTACTGTCCTATGAGGAGGGGGCACAGTCTATTCTTGATTCTAACTTTATCATAGCTTTCTGGCAAAACAACTAAAACCATCTGTTTAAACTTTATTCCTAAAATTATTTAAATCAAATCAGGAATTGTATAAAGTCATTAACTCATTAAACAGCATTAATTCATGAAAGTTCATCTTCATGTTGATCTGTAGGAAATCTGCCCAATAGGGTGGGCTGATGCCCAGGAGTCATTAGACTCTGAAATAGAGACAGGAAAGGCATATCAGCAGAGAGAAGCAATCCTGGGATGAAGTGTCTGGGATTGTGTCTATCCAGAGTGCACCCATAGAAGGCCATTCAAAACAGTGGGCCAGGAAACTTATTGCTTGCCATAGCCTTTCCTAGATGGCTTCTGTCACAGTCTTTTTTTTTTTTTTTTTTTTTTTTTTTTTTTTGTAAAATTCTCTGTCCTACTTTACTTTCTGTTTCTGCTATTCTGAGTGGAAGCATTTTTTTGGTGAGGAAACTGGCTTACTCGTCTAACACTTCCATGTCACATTCCTCTATTGGAAGAATCCAGGAGCAAGAATCTAAAGACAGGAATCTGAAGAAGAAGCTATGAAGGAACTCTGCTCACTGGATTACTCTCTGGCTCACTCGTGTACTTTTATAGCACAAGCCTAGGAATGGTGCTACCCATAGTAGGCTGAGGCCTCCTACATCAACTAATAAAATCAAGGCAACCCCCCACCCCCAGACATGTCCATAAGCCAACCTTATCTAGGCAATTCCTCCATTGAGCCTTTCCTCTTAGACTGTATGAGCTATATTAGCCTTCCTCTTGACTGTATCGAGTTCACAGTTAAAGCTAATTACAACATGTCCTTCATTCTCTTTCCTCTAATGCTTCCCCTCCTCCCTGAAGAAGTCCTTCCAGCCTCTCCTAGGGTACACATCTCAATGATCTGCTGGCCAGCCTCTTCTGTCTATAGACCTGTGGGCCAGACAGTGTTCTCAACCTCCCTTCCCTCTACAGATGACACAGTAGAGCTAAGCTAATAGTCCTCTTCGTAGCACATGATCACAGTCCAGACAAGTGATGAGCACGCACAAAGGCACATCTGCCAACTATGGTCTACATGGGGGGCGGGGGGGAGGCTCAGTCAAAATTCTATACCATTGGGCTTGCACAGCAAGTGCCAGCCACCAACCTTATAACCTGAGTTCATCCCCAGAACCCACATGGAGGAAAGAGAAAAGCAACTCCCCAAGATGTCTTCTAACATTCTCACAAGCATCCACAGACATGCATTCATACATAATGTAACTTAATTTAATATCATACATAATGTAACATCACTTGAAGGGAAGTGGGTATGCTTACTCAACATGGGGAAGCCATTGAATACTGCTCATACAGAAGATCAGACTCCTACTCCTAGAACCCATGTTGGGCATCTCACAATCACCTGTAACTCCAGCCTTGGAGAATCCAACACCCTCTTCTAACCTCTGAGGGCATCTGCACTCATGTGCACAAATACACAGGCACACATACCCATAAATAAATAATAAAATAAACAGTTCATAAAATAAAACCTTTTAGGATGAATAAAAGGAGCAACAAAAGGAGGAGGAAGAAAAGAAGTGTGGGCTGGAGAGATTGCTCAGTGGTTAGGGCACTTGCTCTTACAGAGGATGGGAGTTCAGTTCCCAGCAGTAACTCACTATCCAACAGCCACTCATGAGACCTTGCCCCAGACCAGTGACCATGGCTTCAAGGACGATCGACAGAGAGGACACAGAGAATAACTCTCATCTTGGGAGGTCACCATAAAGGAAGTCCTGTGCAAACTGAATCAGCACCTAGCCCTAGGACATCATAGGGCAGCGTCACAGGCTGAGCTCACACGCCTCTCAGTCACCAGTGAGAATGTGTCACTGATAGTGGACAAACAAATGTGCGTGGGTGCGTGCGTGGGTGCGTGTTGTGTGTTGTGGGGTCAGTGCCCTGTGGAGGCTGGTGATGAATCTTTTCCTTACCCTTTGCTGCAAATCAAACCTACAGAGGAGAAAGGTCAGGATCTCCAGTTCAAGGACCTTCCTAACCCATCACAGAAAACGGTGGGAACCACACGCCCTCAAATCCTGGTCAGTTTCAAATCTGAAACATCCAGCTTCAACTGGAATTTATAATGAGGCCACGGGAGCTTCTAATAAGTCATACTTCTGTTTGTTTGTTTGTTTGTTTGTTTGTTTGTTTGTTGAGACAGGGTTTCTCTGTGTAGCCCTGGCTGTCCTGGAACTCACTCTGTAGACCAGGCTGGCCTCGAACTCAGAAATCCGCCTGCCTCTGCCTCCCGAGTGCTGGGATCAAAGGCGAGCGCCACCCCCGCCCGGCATAAGTCATACTTCTAATAAATACAGCAAGTGGCGGCTCTCGGAAGCGGAGCCGGCTTGGAAACAAGAGGCTGGGAAGCCAGGCCTCTCTGCTTACTGACCTCCACGCTCCTGCCCCACAACACACAGGGGAGAGAAGAAGATGGAGACCAGCAAAATCCAGCAGGAGGCTCCACAGGAATCCACAGGAATCCCTCTTCAGGACTGGCCAAACTCCTGCTCCCAGAGCCTGACTGCCCTCCCTCACCTCTGAAGAAGGCTCAGGCCCAGAGCCAACAGCTCCGGGGGTTCTGTTCCTCCATTATCTGCTCTCTACCTTACTAATTAGAGACTGTAATGTCTACCTTACTAATCAGAGACTGTAACGTCAAGAGCTGGCTTCTTCCTCAGCGTTTGTCCTGCCTCTCCACCCAGACCACAGACTCCTGGGGCAAGAGCTGTCTCCATCATGCTATCCTGTCCTGGAACTTTCTAGAGATTCCCTAGAGCCAGCTGTTTCATCCACCAAGTGACCCATCAAACTAAAGACTTCTCATTTCAAAGAATGGAAACGTCGCCTAACAACCACAAATTTTTAAAAACAATCAGGTGGTCTTCACAGAACCCCTTGCCACACTTGACCGAGTATCTTCAAGGGGGCATCATACTGGACATACTCCAAGGCTTCTGAGGTAGCAGAAGATGTTCTTAGAAAGCAGATGTTGAAGGTGCCCTCCCTGGAGCAACGTCTGACAGTTGGTGAGGGCTGAGGTGATGTGGAGGTACACGATGCTGCTCTCCTGGAGGGCTTCCCTGGAATTACTAAAGATGGCTTCCCCAAATCCTCACGCATGGGACATAGATGATGCCAAAGAGGTAAAATGGTAGGTCTTGCCTGATGACCCACAAGAAACAATTCAACTTGCTTTGCTCAAAATAAAATGGACAAAATTAAATATAATAAGGGAGAGTTGGGTGGGTCAGGAACTTGAGAAAAAAATGTAACTGGAAGACACAAACTGCATTACAGGCTAAAACTGCTCAAAGTAAGACTTACACTTCTGAGTCCAGGGAGATCTGCCTTCCCAAAGCAGGATTCTGTTCTCCAACCCCCATTTCAGTATCCTTTTCTATTCAAACATCAATTCATAAAATAAATAAATAATAACAATAATAACAATAATAATAGAGCAGTAGCAATCAACAGCTCTGAGCTTGCCCCATGCCTGCCCTAGTGAAGAACTGGCCAGAAGTCAAAGTGGAGTCCAGAGGATGAATACACTGGGTACTGGATGCTGAAGAACTAGCTCTCAAGTAGATTCAGTGCCTGTGTCTTCAGAGTTCCTGAGGGCAGAGACTCTCAACTCTGTCTTTGAGTTAGAGTTACTTGCAAAGCTTTGAAGCCCAGCCCCTGTGTCCTGCCACAAACCAATCAGGATATCTGGTTGTAGGGGACAGAACTAGCACGTTAAACCTTCCTGTACCCCTATGGTTGAAATCATGATCCCAATGCACCCCGACCTCACAGCTTGTTCCTGTCTCTGTAGGACATCGACTGTCAGCTGCGCTTCTCTTGTACAAAGCCTCCCGATTCAACAGCAGCAAACTGGGTTGCCTCAGCAGCCTCAGAATCTGAGCAGTGTGTGTGTGTGTGTGTGTGTGTGTGTGTGTGTGTGTGTATCCAAAGGCCATTTTGCTCTTTGCCTTGGAGATCTCTCAACAGACATTAAGTGTTCAGTTATGAAACAGTACTGCCCTGGTGGTTAGGGTTCCTACTGCTGCAATGAAACATCATCGCCAAAAAGCAAGTTGAGGAGAAAGGGCTTGTTCAGTGTACACTTCCACATTGCTGTTATCACCAAAAGAAAGCAGAGCAGGGCCGGGCGTTGGTGGCGCACGCCTTTAATCCCAGCACTTGGGAGGCAGAGGCAGGCGGATTTCTGAGTTCGAGGCCAGCCTGGTCTACAGAGTGAGTTCCAGGACAGCCAGGGCTATACAGAGAAACCTTGTCTCGAAAAACCAAAAAAAAAAAAAAAAAAAAAAAAGAAAGCAGAGCAGGAGCCTAGAGGCAGGAGCAATGCAGAGGCCATGCATGGGTGTGTTTATTGGCTTGCTCCCATGGCTTGCTCAGCCTGCTTTCTCAGGACTACTATACCAGGGGCGGCATGACCCACCATTGGCTGGGCCCTTCACCCTTGGCTGGGCCCTCCACCATTGATCAGTAATTGAGACAATGCCTCTCTTTTTCTCATGGAGGATGTACCCATGGAAGTATTTCCTCAGCTGAGGCTCCTTCCTCTGATGACTGTAGCTTGTATCAAGTTGACACATAAAACCAGCCAGTACAGGTACTATTTACAGAGGCACCCAGGACTGCTCTCAGAGTTAACATGTAAAAGTCAGACATGGAAGACGGGTGAACCACGTACCACATAATTTAGAAATACAAAATTTCAGGATTAAAGGAAGGAACAGGAGTACATGCCCCTTATAAAAGGCACTGACTTCTGGAGCCTTCTCTGTAAGATGCTTTCCAGGGTTGTGTGTGTCAGTGTACAAGAAGATCTCATCATTTATGCATGTTGCATAAATTTGGTGCAAACACTGAACTAGTAAATTCTGAACCATTGCTGTCTGGGGGAAATACAGGGTTGGGTTCCTGTCAGTCTCTGCTATTGCCATTCTGAATCAATCAACCAAAACACACTCTTATATTGGTGTGTGCCTCTGCTGTAAGGCTCTTTGTTCAGGATGCACTATCAAGGTTCAGTGCTGCTGTGTTCTCTGTAGGTACTTAACACCCTACTTCTTAGGACACCAGCCAGCTTTCCTGAGCCACACTTGGAGCCATTTTAAAGTAAAGAAAAGTAAAAATCACCTACCCAAAAAAGGCAAAACATAGGTGGTATGTTAGTTAGCAGGCCACAGGAGCTGGAGACACAGCTCAGCTGGCCTAGCACCAGTGATCTACAGCATTGCATGAGCCAGACTTAGTGGAGCACTCCTGTGGTCCCAGGGTCTAGAAAGTAAAGGCAGGTGGAGTTCAAGGTCGTCTTTGGCTACACAGCAAGCTTGAGACCAGCTTGGGCTACAGGAAACTCTGTCTCATACAAACACATATGCATGTATACATACATACATACATACCATACATACATACATACATACATACATACATACGTACATGCACACAACTTTTTCTGTTGCTATGATACATCATCAACAAAACTGAGGAGGAAAAGGGTTATTTCAGCTTACAGTTTAAAGTCCATTATAAAGGGAAATTAGAACAGGAACTCGAGACTAGAATTTGGAGACAAGAACTGAAATAGAGAACCATGGAGTGCTGCTTACTAGATCACCCCACCCTCCACCCCTACCCCTACTCCCATGGCTTTCTCAGCTCAGTTTTTATTTGCTCTGGTTTGTTTTGGGTTTTGTTGTTTTGTGTTTTTATACAACTCAGGACACTGCACCCGGGGACAGTACCACCCACAGTGGGTTGAGCCACCCACATCAATTATTTATCAAATAATGCCCTCACGGATGTATCTACGACCCAGTGTGATGTAGCAGGCATTTTCTCAACTGAACGTCCTTCTTCCCAGATCACCCTAGTTTGTATCAAGTCGACGTGAAAATGAAACAAAAACTAAACCTAAAAACGCAGCACAACAAACACACCACGGAAGGATACTTGCGGACGGATGTGTGCAGACGGAGAAGGCAGAGCCAGAACGTGCTTAGTCTCAGTGAGGAGCGTACACACTGGCGATTCAGATTCTTCCATTTTGTACACATCTGTAGATGGCAACCGCAGCACCAGGAGTACGGAATTACAGGTTACAGATAAACTTTAGCCAACGCAAAGTTTGTAAAAATACAAAATCCTGAAGTAGTAGCACACGTCCTCTGCACTAACATGTGCTCAGTGGCAGCCCTCCCACGACCACGAGTGCTAGACAGGGTCTCCAGACATGGGATGAAGAGAAGACCCAGTCTACACAAACATAAAGACCTGAGTTCAGATCTCCAGCATCCATATAAACAGCCAGGTGATGTAGCAATGGGTAAGGCCAGTGCTGAGGAAGGGAGGCAGGTCACCCATACTCAGTGAGAGCAGAGTGACAGAGCCAATTGTGAGGGGCAGACAGTCAGTGGCAAAGGAACCACCACTCTGTGAGAGATACTGGCTCAGAAACAAGCTCTGGTGGGTCATGAGGGGACAGGGACCTGGAGTTCCAGAACTAATGTTTCACGGACACCTGATCTCACAGGAAATTTCCCCCACTTATGCACAGACTCAACTTCTCAAGCTTCGAAAATTTCAAAGGAAACACACGTCCCACAGGGCTTCAGCCTACATCCTTGAGATTCTAAATCATTTAAACTACAGTTCTGCCCACACAGCGACTTTCTAAGGATACACAGGGCACAATTAGTCTACATTCTCCCTCCAGCTCAGTCTCCCTCTTCAAGTACTTCATCAAGGCACCCGAGTACGCCTCATCTGTGAAGGTTAGATGACCAGCCCACACTAAACCATGATCCTGAACAAATCAAGCAAGTCTCTGTTAAGGAATTTAAGAGATGAGAAAACAAATATATATATTTAAACAATGTTTAAAACCTAAAACCTATTACTTTTTGAAAGACTTATTTTTTGCTTTTAATCCTGTGTGTGTGTGTGTGTGTGTGTGTGTGTGTGTGTGTGTGTGTGTATTCGGGTACCAGTAGATAGCATTGGATCCCTTGAAGCTGGCATTTGTGAGCCACATGGTACGGGTGCAGGAAGCTGAGCTTGGATTTTAAATAGAATGACCAGGAAAAACAGCACATGTCTGGAATATCTGTGAATGGTAAGGGGCCCCGTGGGTGTCCCTGAGAGAAGAGCACCCCCTCATCTGTAGGTAGTCAAGAGGTGAGAGGAGCAGTGCCAAGTCCCTGAGGCAGTATGGTCCTTGACATCTTGGCTGGACAGCAAGGAGGCCAGCTTGTCAGAGAGAGGAAAGGAAAGTTTCTTCCGAATTTATTTGGGGTGGTGGGGGATGAAGTTTTAGGAGTGGGGGAGGGGAGCCCTCAAAAGGCCAAAGGATACAGAAGAGCTCTTAAGATGGTAGAGTGAGAGCTAGGCTCAGCTTTTTAAGGTGGTAGAGCCAGGACTCGGTTAGGAAGGAGTGGTATGAGCTGTCTCTCCTGGGTTTTAAAAGGACACTCAGGCTGGTAAGATAGCCTAGAGGGTAAAGGTGCCTGCTGTTGAGACTAATGATCTGAGTTCTATCCCCAGGACCAGCTCACACAGCAGGCCTCTAAACTCCACTCTTATGCCATGGCACACACAAAAAACACTAAATAAATAATAAAACAAATGATTTAAAAAAATAAAAAGGATCCTCTGGATCCACGAAAGGATCCTCTGGAGCCGCAAAGAGCAGATTCCTGAGGAACAAGGGCAGAGACAAGAGGCCTGTTAGGACATCACCAGGATAATCTGATTGACAGAACAGAGACAAAAATCACAAGACTGAGGAGGGGTGGTCACACACTGGAAGAGGAACGTAGGATTTGATGTCAAACAGATGAGCTTGCTTTCCACAGAGAAGCCGGCAAACATGAGCAGAGAGGAAGGCCAGAAGTCTGTGTTTGCCTGTGGAGCTGAGATGTAAAAAAGCTGGCCCAGTGGTGAGGTCCAGTCCTAGGTGCTACAAGAGCCTGTGGTTTGTGGAGCTGGAGCTTGGTGTTAGGAAAGCTTGCTGCTCTTCCTGAAGCCCCGAGCGCAGTTCCTAGGACATATGTGAAGCAGCTCACGGGAGCTGCAACTCCAGCAGTCTCATACCTTCTTATGGCCTCTACAGATCACACACACACACACACACACACACACACACACACACACACACACGCATGCACACGCACACATACACCAAGACAGAGAAAGAGAGAGAGAGAGAGAGAGAGAATATGAAGGAATGAAGGAACAAAAATAAATCTTTTAAAACACAGAGTGTGAGCTGGGTGGTAATGGTACATACCTTTGGTTTGGTCCCAACACTAGGGAGGCAGAAGCAGGTAGGATCTCTGATTTTGAGGCCAGCCTGGACTAAAGAGCAAGCTCCAGAACAGCCAAGGATATACAGAGGAAACCCTGCCTCAATTAAAAAAAAAAAAATTAAAGTCAGGAGAGACCAGGGCCAGAGATTAAAAACAGGAAGGCTGATATTTGGATGGTATTTAAAACCATAAGGCTAAGCTGTCCAAGGGTCCAAAGGACTGAACGAATGCCAAATGGGAGGGAATAGATCTAGCCTTGGTCCCAAGGCCATCTGATGTTGTGTACCAGAAGACTGAAGAACAGTCAGACATGGACAAGGGGAAATGGTGGCAGGGGGTTGTTGGGAAACCAGAAGTATAGAAGCCAGCCGAAGAAAAGGCCTTCTGAGGGAGTCAACAAGTGGTTTAAGGGTGGCTGGAGGTCAGAGCAGAGGAAGGACATGACACCTGGCCTCTGCAAGGAGACAGTCAAGTCCAGCCAAGACCAACTGGACAGCATCCTGGGAGCAAAAGCTGCCCTCCTCCCACTCAAGGAAGAGCAGAGAGGACAGGGAACTCAGTAACAATGGCTCTTTGCAGGGGGAGAAACTGAGGCTTTCAAAGATTTACAGTCCTCTCTCTAAAGTTGTCATTAAGTGGTCCAAGACCTAGGTTCTGTTACCTAGGTTTATTTGCCTATGTGTTTATTTGTCTGTTTGTTTATTGTGTACAATGTTGGGGGCGGGGAACATGTGTCAGGATGCACATGTGGAGGTCAGAGAACAACTTTCCAGAGTCAGGTCTCACTCCACCATGTGGATCCCCAAGATGGAACTCAGGCTTGGCACCGAGCATCTCTGCCCACTGAACCATCTCACCAGCCCACAGGTTTTAAAGAACATACCATGAGGCCTTACCATGCATGAGTCTGTGCTTGCAATTCATTGTCTTTTTGCAATTAATGTTCTATTAAGTTGAGCCAAGTGACACACATCTGTAGTCCCAGCTAGTCTAGAAGTGGAAGCAGATGGATCACTCAAGCCCAGAAATTCAGGGCCTTCCTAGGTAACAAAGCAGGGTTCCCAATTCAAATGAGAAAAAGAAAAAAGAAAAAAGTTTTATTCAGTGTACTGTCATTCAAGAGCTCTAGCTGAGCCTGGATCTAACAAGACTCTACTCAGCAACCCTTCCTGACCCCAGGAGACCAGCCCAAGAAACACCACACTAACATCAGTGAAGCCTTGGGGTAGCAGCTTTCCCCAGCTTAGCAGTTCACAAGCTGTTCTGCTTTTTGCACCTCCAATATATGTGTGTTGGGTGGAGATAGATAGATAGATAGATAGATAGATAGATAGATAGATAGATAGATAGATGATAGATAGATAGATGATAGATAGATAGATGATAGATAGATAGATAGATAGATAGATAGATAGATAGATAGATGATAGATAGATAGATGATAGATGATAGATAGATAGATGATAGATAGATAGATAGATAGATAGATAGATAGATAGATAGATAGATGTATAGATATAGATAATATATGTGTAATCGAGTGATTTTAGTGTCCACAGAGGTCAAAAGAGGGAGGGTATCAGATCCTCTGGACTTGGAGTTACAAGCAAATGCTCTTCTTTTTTTTTTTTTTTTTTTTTTTTTTTTGAAGGTATATTTTTTATTGTATATTTTATTTATTAACATTTCAGATGTCATCCCCTTTCCCCATCCCTCCCCCAGAAACCCCCTATCCCATCCCCCCTCCTCCTTCTTGCTTTTTTTTCTTTATTAGTATTTTAAGTTAACATACAAAGTACTGAGTTTTATTATAGCATCCTCATACATGTGTCATTAGAGTTCTGATTTGTTTCCCTCTGCCCCTTCCTTTTCTTCCTCCAGCTAGTTTCCTCCTCTGATTTCCTGTCACATATATTCCATCACTCTCCCTCCTCATCCTTTTTTTTTATTAGTAACTTTTTTTTAATGTTAATCAAAGGCTTTATAAGTTTGGTAATGCTCAATAACAAGATGCCCACACAATCAGAAGTGTAACCCAATACCCAACCTAGATATACCAACTATCTTTGACTGGTGAAGACACACGAACATCTGCCTCCATGCCCTCCCCCCCACCCCCCCGTCTCTCTTTCCTCCTCTCCTTACTACGCCTCTTCCTCTCCTTACTCCTCCTCTTCCTCTCCTTACTCCTTCCACCTTAGCTCTTCCTACATATCACCCTTCCTGTTAAAATAAAACTTTTCTCTCAAAATATAATTAGAGCATAACTATACCAATTTGTATCAGTAAGGTACAAGATAGACCTAATACCCAGTCCATCATTTTGTTAACTAGCCTGAACCTCTGTCATCTCTCCTAACTAAAAGACCTAGTTCTGAACCTGGCTTTTTTCTTGGCTTTAGAATGAATGTCAGCTGAAAACCATCCTCTCAAATCTTTTCTCTCAAAGTAAATAGCCAGGATTGGCTATGAGACTACAAGTCTTCAACACTGTCAGAAATCCAGAGTGACAGAATTAACAGAAATTATGGGAAACACAAAGCATAGCTTCTAAAACTTAGCCAATTTATAGAGACCGCTGAACACCTGGACAGTCCCTATACTGCAAAATGTTGGAGCATCCAATCTTCAACCTTCTGCAGGCAAATGCTCTTAACTGCTGATCCATATCTCCATGCCCCCTAAAGTTGTATCTTATTCATTTTTGTATTCATATATATATGAATATATATACATATATATGTATATATGAATATGTATGCATATATATACATGTATGTATGTATGTATGTATGTATGTATGTATGTATATATGTATATACATACAGCCTGGTCTACATAGTGAGCTCCAGGACAGCCAGGGCTGTTACACAGAAAAACTCTGTCTAGGGGAGAAGAAAAAAATTTGCCATCGGGCGGTGGTGACACACGCCTTTAATCCCAGCAGTTGGGAGGCAGAGGCAGGCGGATTTCTGAGTTTGAGGCCAGCCTGGTCTACAGAGTGAGTTCCAGGACACCCAGGGCTATACAGAGAAACCCTGTCTCGAAAAAAAATTGCCATGTGCATAAAAGTTCAGAAGTTACATTTTAGTAAATAAACCTTATTATCAAGCATAGTGACAATCTCAAGATTGGCCAACCTCAGGTACAAAGCAAGTTTAAAGCCAGCCTAGGCTACATGAGACACTGTCTCAAAAAAGTTGGGGGGGTTGCTCTGGATGTTGATAGAGTGCCTAGTGTGCACAAAGCCCTGATTTTATACCCCCACACCCTCAATGCAGAAAACAGGGTGGGGTGGCACACCACTGTGACACGGTGGAGGGGGAACTGAGACCAGAGGACCAAAAGCTCTCAGTCATTCTCTGATACTCAGTGAGTTTGAAGCCAACCTGTGATCCATGAGACTGGGGAGGGGAGTCAAGGACAAAGAGGAGGAGGAAGTGAATAGAGAGAAGACAGGAACCTTATGGTGCAGGCTCCTTCCACACGCAGCTCTGTTCTGACATCAGAACACCTGCTCACTCCCAGAGCATAGCCGCCATCTTCAAGGGCTATGGATACTGCTCTACCAGGCTCAGGCTCAGCCACACAGGCAGGAAGGCAGGCCTCTGGGCCTCTAATCTGCAGGTCTCATCTTGCCTCTGCCTGGTACCAAGCCCCAGCCCAGAGCATTGACTGAACAGGTGTATCTGCCTCTGCTGCCCTCAGACCCGGATCCTCAGCTGCAGACACAGTCTCCACAAAAACAATCCGCTAGCCCACTTCAGCATAACTCCAGTCCCCACGTGTTATGAGCAAAAGCTGTGAACCTCTGTAGTATGAGTTAAAAGAGAACAAAACTGAAAATATATCCCTTCTAAACCCTATCCAAACAATCCTCAAAAGAGAAAGATCTACCTATGGCTGACTGAGACACAGGAAGCCATACCCTCAAATCTTAGATTTGTAAGACACCTGTATAGTGCACAAAACAAATACAAGTTCACGGGGACATCTGTAGCCCTTGGCTCCTTGCATCCCAGGACCTACAGCACCTATACTTTTCCAAAATGACACTTCAGCAGCCCAGCCACAGTGATACTACAACAAACTAGCCATGGGTTGCCCTTTTCATTCCAACCATGTTCATTGAGCACCTGTTACTGACAGACGCTGAGGATACAGATGCAAATGCAATGGACAAGCACCCACTCAAGGTCACATGACTGGGACGGCAGCAAGAGTCATTTTTAGCAGATCGGGTTAAGTGCTACAGAGAAAACAAACAAGGAAAGTAGACAAGAAGGATGAATTTGATCAGCAAAGGGCACATCAAGAGACATCTGAGTCAAGAAAGTAAGGGATCATGCATGAGGATAAATGGGAAAGAACTTTCCAGAAAGAAAAAAGACCAAGAGAAAAGCTAGCAGGCAGGAAAAGCAAAAAGCAGTCAAGGGGTCTGTCCTCGTAGGAGTGTTGGGGTTCCTTGTTGTTTATGACTTTGATCTCTGTATCCTAGTCTAGGCTCAAACATTCAGCTGAGGGTGACCCAGAACCTGACTCTCCTTTCTGTATCCCTAAAGTGCTGAGATTACAAGCATGTACCACCACTCTCATTTTATGCCTTGCTGGGGATAGAACCCAAGGCTTCCTGCATGCTAAGCAAGCACTCTACCAACTGAGCCATGTCCCCAGCCCCTGTTTGAATACTGATAAAGAACAGATAGATGCAACCTACCAAATATTCAGGAAAAATCCTGTAATACCTGAAGTCGGATGGGGCTCAAACCTCTCTAATGATTAATCCAAACAAGCTCACAAGCACATGGGCCTGCAGAGTTGGATCCTTATTGCTGCACCAAATTGGAGACCAGACTCCAGAACTTTCATTCTGGGATCTCGACATCCTCCCCACCCCCCAGACCTACCCATGATCCTCTACAACATGCAAGTAAAGCATGTAGCCCAGTTTTCAGACGCATCTTCTGCCCTCTTCAGGGACCAAGATGAGGTAGGCACATGGAGCACAGTAATTATTCTCAGTGGATGGCCCTGGGACCTGCCAGTATCCCCCAAATTTGTTCAGGGAAACTGTAAAGTCAAAAGTATTTTCATAAACCAACCATGGTAATGCATTCTAGAGGCTGACGGAAGAGAACAGTGGCTTGGAGATCATCCTGGACTACAAGGGGAGTTAGATCCAGGCCAGCCTAGACTACATAGTGAGACACTGTCTCAAAAATCAAAGCTGATAAACAAAGGCCATTCTCAGACCTGGTGAGATAGTCATCTCGCCAGTGGGTGAAGGGACTTATTACCAAGCCTGAAAACCTGAGTTTAATCCCAGGAATGCACACGGAGGAAAGAGAGACCCTAACTCCTACAAGTTGTCTCTGACCTCCACAGGTTCTAAGTGGCAAGTGTACACCTCTCTCCACTCACCCCACCCCATTCCGCACACAATCAATGCTTTAAAAAAGACTCGTGATGTCCTTGGGTTAGCAGGACAAGAGTGCCAACCCCTTGTTATTTGTACCTAGAGTAGTGATACAGAAGTCACCTAAGACCATTGGAAAACACAGATATTTACAATCCATAACAGTAATAAAGTTACAGTTATGAAGTACCGATCAAAATAATTTTATGGTTGGCAGTCACCATGACATGAGGACCTGTGTTAAAGGGATGCAGTGCTAGGAAGGCTGAGAACTGCTGTTCTAGAGGAAAGCTGGCCCCAAGATGAAGGAGAAGTGCTTGAGGAAGAAAGCACCAGAGTGGGCACCTCTGGAGCTGGAGTTATAGGCAGGTGTGAGCCACCCAAGGTGAGTGCTGGAAACCAAACTCAGGTCCTCTGGAATAGAAGTATTTGCTTACCATTGGGTCATCTCTTCAAGACCAGTGACTGAGTTTTACTATTGGTGACTATCTTATTGCCCATTTAAGAACACTTACTTTAGTATCCCATGCATGCTTGGTACATATGGTTTTGTCCTTTGAGTACTAGAAGCTTCTTCATTCATTTATTGGCACCTTTGATAAATACCTGAGTGCTTCTGTATCAGGTATGACTCTTGGCCCCAGAGACCTTCCTGATCGTCCTACTATTTCTGAACATAGCTCGGGAGCTCTCAAAACTACCAGAGCTCAGCCCTTTCCCTAGAATCTCAGGAAAATGTGACCAAACCCCAACAAACTAAAAGCCACACTAGGACTGAGGTGTTAGCACTGTGGGTAAAATGCTTGCTGTACAAGGGTAAGGATCTGGGTTCAAGTCCTCAGGACACACATAAAGCTGGACACAGTAGCATGCATTTATAATCCCAGTTCTCCTACAACAAGATATGAAGTGGAGACGGAAGAATGCCAGGAAGCTCTTGGATCAGCTAGCCTTGTGTACACGGCAGAAAACACAAGACCGTACCTCAAACAAGATGGAAGGTAAGGACCAGCATCTAAAGTTGTCCTTCAACCTCCACATGCTCCATGACACATGTGTGCCTCTACTCAGACATTAGGACACACACACACACACATATTTAATTAATTACTAGTAAACGATATTAAATTAAACCTTTCCTGGTCATTTTAGAGCACAATCAAGCAACCAGGATCCACAGGCTAACAGACAAATGACGAGTGTGCCAAGTCCATCCATCCTTCCAGAGGTTTCCACTGGAATCATCCAAACAAAACTAAACTTCAGAAGAGTTTACTTAAGAGCAGCTTAGTGAAGGCCTGGAGGTCTGAGAGAAGGAGTGTGGTCACAGAATTGAATCAAGGCCATAAGGGTGAGAGAGACAGAGAGAGAGAGAGACAGAGAGACAGAGACAGAGACAGACAGAGAGACAGACAGAGAGACAAACAGAGACAGAGAGAGATTGAAGCCAGAGGGGAGGGCTCCAGAGCTGCAGCCGTAAGCAGTCAAAGGTCCTGTGGAGCCCAGCAGAGGTTTGTACAGCCAGATGAATGCTTTGCTCAGTTCACTGGACTGCAACATGGAGAGGAAGTCAGAGGGAGCGAAAGTTGAAAGTGGAAGTGGCAAGATGAGTTAAGAGAGATTTGGGGGGCCTGGTGAGGCTCTGGCAGAGGTAGAGGAGAAATGATGACATTATAGAAGCCACCCCACACCCACCCTATTCCATGGCTGACTAAATGCCAGGGGAGAGAACGAAGTAGAAGCTTCCTGGAACTAGCACCCAGAAAGATCTGCAGATCACACCCTCTGGCCTCCACACGGCAGCCACAGTGATTAAGATGTGAGTAAGTCTCCAGTTGCACAAACATCCCAAAGGTCCTTCAGTTCCCCCTGCTCCGCTCGATGACTTCCCTCCAAAGCATTTACGTTTCTCGGCTAGCTTGGTGCTGCTCCCAGCCTGGCTTGGAGAAGCTCCTTTGTGCAGAGAGCAGCTGCTAGTGCAGAGACTCAGCTCCTGTCAAAGTGCTGAGAATAAATGACTGTGGAGTGCATGCCCTTAGCAGTACATCTCTGTGCCCACCTCCAACACCCAGGGCATGTGGAGGGAGAGGGGGTGGGAAGATCACAAGAGCTGGAGGATGGAGAGCAGCATTCTGAAAAGCTGTTCCCTAGAAATGGCACAGCCGGCCGCGGCAATCACAGACACACAATAGACGTGGTCAGTAGCACAAGACCTCCCCAAAAAACTGAAAGGGGTAAGAGAGGCAGTGCCTGGGAAAAGGAAGTCATCAAGAATGAGAGCAGGAAAACAGGGTATGGGGATATGAGATGGTACACCCATCTATCATGTGTGAAATTGTCAACGGAAGAAAAGTGGTAATTTAAAAAAACAAAACATCCAGGCTGTGATGGCGAACACTTTTAATCCCAGCACTTGGGAGACTGAGGTAGGCAGATCTCTGTGAGTTGGAGGCCAGTCTAGTCTACATAGTGAGTTCCAGGGCAGCCAGAGCCACATAGTGAAATCCTGTCTCTAAGTAAATAAATCAAAAACAAACAAAAGCACTAACTTGCAGATCTCCTCCCTGCAAACTTTTCCCTGATTCCTGAAACTTTTTGATCTTTGGGCCTTTCCAGCCCTGCCCACCGGCTGCAGAGTATCCTATCTCAGGCAGTTTCCCCTCTAGCCTGTGCAGGTTAAAAAAAAAAGAACTTTAGCCTAGGAAGAAGGGTCAGAACTGGTCCCCTCTTGTCTCTTTAGCTCTGCAGCCTCAGGCAAGTCACGTAACTCTCTGAACTTTGCCTTGGTCATCTGCAAAATGAGCAGCAGAGCATTTGCCCCCGGTTCAGGAATGGGGGTATGGGGATGTCGGAAAAGCTTAGAGATACGGGGTTGTAGGACGCACACCTGCTGACTCACAGCACGCAGGAGGCTGGGCGAGGAGGGTAGCAAGTTCTGGGCCAGCCTGGGCTGCAAGAGTGAGGCTGACCCAACAAAGAGAAGATATATATATATATGTATGTATGTATATGGAGAAAGAGAGAGAGAGAGAGAGAGAGAGATGCTTAATGTGCCCAAAGTGATCAGTGCACATAGCAGTGACCAAAATGCTCCAGTTTATGTTATACTTACACAATTGAAAGATAAAAGCCAGAGCCAGCAAGATGGCCCAGTTGGTGAAAATGACACTTTGCCACCAAAGATGCTAACCTAAGTCTGATCCCGCTCTCCCTGTTCCTCTCCCCCCCCCACCCAGTGTAAATATTATTTTCAAGCAAGGTTTGACTATCTACCACAGACTGGCCTGGAACTCACTGTGTAGCCCAGGCTAGCCCCACACTCATCTTCCCTCAAACTCCCAAGAGCTAGGATCAATCACTACCATGTACCTCCATGTCCAACTATGAAAACTTAAAAGTAAATTAAAACCACTGGATGTGCTTCACCTCTCAAACTGGTGAAAATAAACACTTGTCAACAACCAACAGGAACATCAAAAACTTTCGTAAGGTCATTTGGCACCATTTAAAGTATGTGTGCCTTTTGACCTCAAAATTGCACAATAGCAATATGGCCTAAGGAAATATTGACTCTTGTGTGCAGATATTGGGGGGGAGGGGAGAGATAAGGAGGAGAAGGAGGAGGAGGAGGAGGAGGAGGTGGCGGAGGAGGAGGAGGAGGAGGAGGAGATAGGAAAGAAAGGAGAGAAGAAAGAGCATGGAGACAGGCGAGAAAGAGAGAGGGAGAAGAATAGAGAAGAAAAAGGAAGGGAGAGGAGAGAGGGGGAAGGAGCGCGTTGGAACTTATGCTCCGTGACTGCAACAGTGGAGAGCAGCAGCAGCAGGTGGGTCCTGCATCCTGCATCCTAGAGGGTCATAAAGAACGCCTCCCTCTGGGAATGAGGAAGTGACGTCACTGGACTCGGCAGAAAGCCTGAGGATTACCGCTCTATTGCCTGTTTGTTGGTGCTGCAGCTGCTCCGCAGGCTGGAATCCTGTGAAGTATGCAGTGCGCTGAGCTGGCTGGATTCCTGTGGCCACCACCTGGCCTCCGAGATCCCACCAGCCTTTGGAACAGTGCCCTGGCATCTCGCAGCTGATAGTTATGGCTGGGCAGTGGGGGGGGTGGGGGAAGAGACCTCAACTTCTCATTTTCCTGCTTCCTTGTCTGAAGCCCTTTCTGGAGTAGTTGATCCCTTTTGTCTGTTTCATGAATAGTGCTCTGATAGGAACTGGTCCCGTAGACCATACATAGCCTTAGCCCAGTGACTCAGCCCAGAACACTGATGGTCAGGCTGTGAGTCAAAAGCTACTTGACCGCGGAGGGTCGTTTATATGTTTTCCTTCTTGCTACGGCCTCTGTGGAATCTTCTGGTGTCCCATAATTCCTGCCCCTCTCCAAGTGTGCCAGGACATGACTCCAAGAAAAGCACCATCTCCACAAAGCAAACCGATTACTGCCTCCCGGAAATGAGATGTCAAAAAAACCACTCTGCTCTTTCAAGCTGACCCTTAGAGGATGGGTGCACATACACAAACATACCTCATTTTCCTGATACCTTTTGTTCAGTTGCTTCCCTACCCCCCTTTTTTCTTTTGAGACAAGATTTCTCTAAATAGCTCTGGCTATCCTAGAACTCCCTATGTAGACCAGGCTGGCCCTGAACTCAGACTGCCCCCTACTTACTACCCTCCTCTTACTACCTACTAGCATTTTCTTTAAAGGGATACAAGACACACTGAAAGTTGGCGTGTCGCTCACCTTTTGAAGGCCATTCTTACAAATGCACAGTTTGAGAATCACATACTTAGATCACTGACAAATGATATAAACATAAAACATGCTGTGGTGTTTGGTTTAATTGTCAATCTGACACAATCTGCAATCACCTGGAGAGAGTCTCAATGAGCTTCGTCTAGATCTGCCTTCTTAATGCCGCTACTCTTTAATACAGTTCCTCACAATGTGGTGACCCCCCCACCCACCCAGCATAAAATTATTTTCATTACTACTTCATAACTGTAATTTTGCTTCCGTTATGAATTATACTTTAAATATCTGTATTTTCTGATGCTCTTTAAAAACCCCTGTGAAAGGGTCATTCCACTCTCAAAGGGGTCGCAACCCACAGGTTGAGAATCACTGGTCTAGATCAAGTTGATTTTTGATTGTGTCTGTGAGATTTTCTTTCTTTTTTTATTAAAATAATTTTCATACAATATATTTTGATCATATTTCCCCTTCCCCGCCGGGCGGTGGTGGCACAAGCCTTTAATCCCAGCACTTGGGAGGCAGAGGCAGGCGGATTTCTGAGTTCGAGGCCAGCCTGGTCTACCGAGTGAGTTCCAGGACAGCCAGGACTACACAGAGAAACCCTGTCTTGAAAAAAACAAACAAACAAACAAAAAAAAAATATTTCCCCTTCCCCAATTTCTCCAAGATCCTCCCCTACCTTCCTACGCCCCTCCCAAAAAAACAAGAAAAAAAAACTCACAAAAAGTGAAAATCAAAGCAAATAAGCAAAAGACCAGTGTTAAACTGAGGTTGCCAGAGGCAAAGGAAGCAGACGGAAGTCTCCAGAAGCAGAATCGTTTTTTAATCAGAACTGAAGGGCCACAGCCCTTCTGCAAAGTGAGACTCTGTACACAAGGCACAGTGTTCTTGAGGTGTTAAAGGACAGAAAGGGGGGAGATTTGGGAATGGACAACTCCATCTGCAGGTCAGTCCCCTACGGTCAGAAGCAATAGACACCAGCCAACCTGGTCCGTGGGTCTCCTCATCAGAAACTTCCAAAGGAGCTGTCCATTAAATTAGCTTTCCTATCCACAGCTTCTCAGTCTACTGGAGCCTTTTATGTAATTCACCTTTCACCCAATAAGACAAAAACAAAAACAAACAAACAAAAACAACAAAATGAAACAAAGAGTCTATAAAAACACCATTGAGTTCATTTTGCATTGGCCATTTGGGGGCTTCCCTAGAATACGATTGATACACCCAGTGACTCCAATGGTAAAAAACTGATTTTTCAACTTCTCCAGCAGATATTAATTGCAGATAGCTTCTGGGTTAGAGGTGGGAGCCTGTGTCCACTCCCCCAGGGAATGGTTTTCGTAATTACATTAACTGATGAGGGCAGACCCAGTGTAAAAGTTGGCAAAACTGTTCCTTGGGTTGGAATCCCAGACTGTAAAAGAGGGGAAAAGAAGCTGACTAGCACGAATGAAGCTGTTGCTCTGTGGTCTCGACAGTGTACATCGTGTGTCCAGCTGTTTCAGGTTCCTGCCACTGTGACTTCCCTGCTAGGAGGGACTGTAACCAGAAACTGTGAGCTAAAGTAAATCCTTTCCTCTCTAAATTCTTGTTTTGTTTTGTTTTGTCTTGTTGATCGAGGTATTTTATCACAGTATCAAAAATAAAATTAGGACAAATGACAAGGCCCATGCAGGCGGTGTCCAGTGGAGAGCAGAAGGGACTCACACAGAAAGCAGACTCAGTAAGAGAGAGAGTAGTAGGTTAGAGAAATGGTTATGAGCGCTTGCTGCTCTTGAAGAGGATCCAAGTTCGATTCCCAGCATCTACATGGTGGCTCACAATCATCTTTAACTCCAGTTTCAGAAGAACCAATGCCCTCTTCTGACCTCCTCAGGCACTGGCACACATCTACTTGCAGACAAAATACTCATACATATGAAATTTAAAAATCTAAAAGGAGGGAGAGAGGGGGCAGGAGTCTCGAGACATAGTTCAGTTGGTAAAGTGCTTGCCAGGCAAGTATTCTACTTAAGTAGATCTCCATGACCCACATAAAGAGCTGGCATGGTGGCACATTCCATAATTCCAGCACTGGAGAGGCAGAGAAGGATCTCTGTGGCTTCCAGTCTAGCCAGTCTTGTCAATTTAGTGAGCTGCAGGCCAATGAAAGATGGTGCCTGGAGGAAGTGGATGGCACCTGAGGAATGACATGAAAAGTTCTCTTCTAGCCTTGACATAGAGGAACACGCACACGCATATACATACGCATCCACACACTCGCACACATACACACACACTCACGCATGGTGTAAATACCAACATATCCATAAAGGTGCATGTACACACAAGCTAAAGAAAAAAGAAGAGGGCAGACGGGTCGGCGAGGCTGGAAGAAACTCTGGCAGGCATCCAGTTTCTACTCTAAAAGTCTCTAGAGTCCTCTGGGATGGACTCGGTGCAACACTGGGAAGATTCACAATCCAGACAGAACTTGTTCCAGCTGCACAGAGGACTAAGTGACAAAGAGTTACCTGGCCCTTCTCAGAGCCATTGCAGCCCATCCAATAGGATTCCAGTGCCTGTAACCCCATGGAGTGCCAGAGGAACAAAGGCTGTCATTAAGCCTTGGGCTTCTTCCTCTGCTTCCTTCTTTCAGGAGGAGGGAAGTCCTGGATAAACATACTGACTTTAAACCTGTCTGGAAAATGCAGTGTGCCATAGCCACTGACTTCACGGAGCCTGAGTCAGCATCCCACATCTGGAGTCAGCCCACATCTGGAGAACCCCATATGGAGGCTGTAATCCTCCCTCAACCACCTTCATATTAAATGACCCAGGATATATGCACATGACGAATGACTGAGGCCTGTAAATTGCATATGTCTGCAGGAGATATCAAATTTGGCAGAGTCAGATCCAGACCCATTGGAAAAGGAAAACCCTCTCTCTCTCTCTCTCTCTCTCTCTCTCTCTCTCTGTGTGTGTGTGTGTGTGTGTGTGTGTGTATCTGTCTGTCTCTGTCTCTCTCTCCCCTCTGTCTATCTCCTCTCTTTTCTGCTCTCTCCTTTCTCTGTCCCTCTCTCTCTCTCTCTCTCTCTTCATCTCTCTCTCTCTCTCTCTTCTCTCCTCTCCTCCCCCTCACCCCACTCTCTCTGTAGGTCAGAAGGCAACTTTTCGAAATCAGTTCTCCGCTTCCACTATATGAGTCCTAGGGAACAAACTCAGGTTGCCAGGATTGGTAGCTAGTGCCTTATCCACTGAGCTGTCTGGCTCATTTGTTTGTTTGTTTGTTTGTTTGTTTGTTTGTTTGAGACAAGGTCTCTTATTGAACCTGAGGCTTGACAATTTAGCTAGACTGGTCGGTCAGCAAGCTCTCAGGGTCCTGCCATCTCCTCCCTCCGTGGAGGTTACTGGTGCACACCACCACACCTAACTTTTTTTCTGTGGATTCTAGAGATCTGAACTCAAGTCCTCAAGCTTGCACTATGTTATTTTTGTTAACTTGGCACAAGATAGAAATATTTAGAAAGAGGGAACTTCAGCTGAGAAAATACCCCCAATAAATTGGTCTGTAGGTTTCTCTCTTGATTAATCAGGAAGGACCCAGCTCACTGTGGGCAGTACCATTCTGGGACTGGTGGTCCTGGGTTGTATAGGAAAGAAGGCTAAGCAAGCCACGAGGAACAAACCACTAAGCAGCACTTCTCCCTGCCTCAGGTTCCTGCACGATGGACCACAAGCTGTAAAATAGAATAAACCCTTTCTTCCCCCGAATTGCTTTATGGAGCTTTGCCACAGCAACAGAAGCCCAGCTAAGACACACAGCGATCACTTTGCCCACTGAGCCATCCCCCTAGCTCCTAACAGCTTTCTTTCTGTCTCTGAGAGGGTTCGATGCCTACTCCAGCAGATGGGATGAACCAAGAAAGTATGACTGGGTCCCTTTCTATTTGAGGTGATCATCTAGGGTTTTGCTTCATCCCCCTGACAGAAACAGGCTGTCTTTTGGGGGTTTATTCTCCTCCACTCCTCCGCAATGAGGCCAGGGACTTGTCCCTGGTGTCTGGCATGGAGACAAGAGCTCCAGGCTCTGCAGCCAAGGCCCTGTTCCTGGCCGTTGTCAAGGCTGCTTTCTGTATAGAATGGAGGTTCAATGGTCCCTCTAATACCTCCCCTGGGGGGAAATGCATTCAGTAGGACTGGAGAGATGGCTCAGCAGTTAAAAGAATGTACTGCTCTTCAAGAGGACCAGAGTTCAATTCCCAAAACCCACAAGGCAGCTCACAACCACCTGTAACTCCAGTTCCAGGGGATCAGACAACTTTTTCTGGCCTTCACAGGCAGTACACATGCACATAGAATAAACTCTCTCATTCTCTCTCTCTCTCTCTCTCTCTCTCTCTCTCTCTCTCTCTCTCTCTC
>NW_021604591.1:13016277-13017208 GCF_004785775.1 Grammomys surdaster
CTCTCTCTCTCTCTCTCTCTCTCTCTCTCTCTCTCTCTCTCTCTCTCACACACACACACACACACACACACACACATACACACACACAAATAAAGAGTAGAACGATGTCTCATTGGTTCAGAATGCTGGCTACTCTTGCAAAGGACCAATGCACTCTCTGGCTTCCTCAAACTCCCATACATATGTGTTAATTATACACACAGACATAATAAAAAATAAAACAAAATTTAATAGATAATAAATCTTTAAAAATAAACAAAATCTTCTTTTTAAATGCATTCTGTAACACAGGCTTTTCCACCCACACCCAAATTCCCCAAAATAATGATTCTGAGACATCTTATAGGCCAAATGCCTATGAACATTGGCTCATTCCCACTAGTTCATAACTCAGTTATCCCATTTATTCTATTGTAAGTCCCATTACATGGTTGGTTACCTTTCTCAGATTCATGTGACTGTCTTCCTCAAAGTTTGGGGCAAATCTCCCAGGCCTTACTCTATCTCAGAATCTTCTCTTCCTGCCAGAATACCCATCTCCTATTTCCTGCTTAAGCTAATAGGCCAACAGCTTTTTATTAAAAAATGATCCTTCCACACAATACACAAGAGATTCTCTCTACACATTCAAATGCATCATCCTACCAATCCAGTTAATTCCTTCATTTATTGGATGAGGAGACTGGACATTCAAAGAAGTGAAGTGACCCCCAGACAGAGTTATTAACAGGCTGGCAAGTGAAGGACAGGTAAGATTCTGCACAGAGCCTTACCAACCTAAGACATAAGTGCATTACTTTGTATAATGCATATTCCATGATGGGTAGGGAAGGCATTCTTGTCAGAATGACCTAAGATAGGCTCAGTCTTGTTAATGAAATAAAAGAGAGAGAGAGAGAGAGAGAGAGAGAGAGAGAGAGAGAGAGAGAGA
>NW_021604591.1:13017218-13046142 GCF_004785775.1 Grammomys surdaster
GAGAGAGAGAGAGAGAGAGAGAGAGAGAGAGAGAGAGAGAGAGAGAGGTGGAGAGCCTTTGGGGCTGTTTGACAAGAATCTGACATGGGCCAAGGACAAGGAAGTAGGCTTTAGGCAGGAAACTGACATTAGGCTAGAACAAAGAAGTAATTTCAGGTAGGAATCTAAATCTTGGGCTAGAACAAAGAAGTAATTTCAGGCAGGAATTTAAATTTTTGGCTAAAACAAGGAAGTAGGCTTCAGACATGAAAATGACTTTGGGCTAGGACAGGGAAGTTGGCTCAGATATTTTGGTCATCCTGATAAGCCCTTAGAAACAATGATCACAGGAGTGTTCACGTAATTGTGTTTAATGCCTTTCTTGTTCTTTGACTATTTGTGTGTATTGTCTTGCTTGTTCCTTTACTATTTTCATCTATTGTATTTGCTAGATCCTTAACCTAGAAATGACCTTAATGCATGCATGTAATTAAAATGGTATAAAAGCAAAAAGGAGGGGGGGATGGGATAGGGGGTTCTAGGGAGGGGAAATGGGGAAAGGGGATGACATCTGAAATGTAAATAAATAAAATATCCAATAAAAAAACAAAAAACAAAGAAGTGAAGTATCCATGTACCCAGGGCTGGTAAGTAATCATGTCACCATTTGGACCCAGGACTCTTGGTCACATGTGTTATTCAAGGTAAACAACTTTACATTTTCATTAGAGAAGAGCATGTGTGCTCAATCCTAGGAATATGGCCAGCACCAGGCTTCAAACATCCTCAGCCATTGCTATGTGAGGGTCAGTTTCCACCAGTGATCCAGGTCCCCAGCAACCCCCGAAGAAACAGATGGCACCTGACTAGAGAGGGCTCCTGCTATAGCATCAGTGGGCACAGCAGCAGCAAGTCTACACCCTGTGCAGTGCTGTGAAGCCTTAGTCTTTATCCCTCAGCTGAAGGCTTCTACTAACCGTGATAAAGGCTGCTGCCCAGGTTGGGATTCAGAACACTGGCAAGGGACAAAGGAGTAAGGACAAACCCACACAGCACTTTGACAAGGACCTAGAGAGATTCCGTCAGCTGGGACCAGCTGGAGCTCTCCCCACAAATACTTTTCACAAAGCTGTGATTATGCCAAGCACTCTCCAACACTGGTACCCACAGCCATCAAGCCAGAGGCTGTGCAGCCTGACCGCCTGTCCTACTCACATTAACTGGCCATCCTTAAAGCCCAGATTGCTTGTGCCAAAGACTTTTGTACACCCTGTTGGACTGTGCAAACAAGGTCACCTGCAAAACACCAGGACCTTCCACTGGCCCTGGGAACAGCCTCTGAGGTCTTGCTGACGCGGGTGGCAGATGGACAGAGGGAATGAATGGTCTAAGGCAAAAAAGGGAGCTTGCATGAAAGCATACATCCCCTAGGAGTACAGTAAGGAGTAAAACTCTCACTCTGCTTGGCTGGTATAAATTCCTACTCCTTGTCCACTGAACTAACATGTAAATCTCTTTACATGAGATTTGATTGAAGGGAAGAGGAATACGACGTGAGCAGCCTCGGCCTGCAATCTTCACTGTTACAGTGCTGGGGTTTGGAAACCCCCAAGAGACCTTCTTCTGGGTTCTCTATAAAGATGCTTCTGGAGAGGTTCAGCTGAGGAGGAAGCCACACACTGGATGTGGGCAGCATCCTTTCATGGCCTTCAGCCCTAAAGTGATAAAACAGAGAAAGTGAGCAGAGCACCAGCATTCATGGCTCTCCTCTGCCTCCTGATACAGCGTGACCAGCCGGCTTACAGTCCTGCTGCAGTGCCTCGTCTCGTTTTCATAAGATGCTTTTGTCACAGACACAGAAAAAGTAAGTGGGGTTGAGGGAGCAAAGCTCCTCGCCAAAAAGGCAGCAGATTGTCCCAAAAGGGGTCAGAAAAAGATTATGAATTCCAAAACGTATAAAATAACTATGAAAAATGGATATTTTGCATTTTTATTAAAGACAAGGATAAACATGGGCTGCATAAGAGGGCAGTTTCAGAACAGTTATACAAACTAAATGGAAGGTGAGGATTAGTGAAAATTACATCTAAAGTAAAGACACAGTTACAGGCACGAGTCTTGGCTTGCTGCCTTGCCACACTGTTTGAAGGGATAAAAAGCCTCTCTTAAACCCAGGGAGGAGGAGCCAGCAATGAGGAGGAGGTATCTCCCCACACACAAGCTCTGGGGCAAAGCTTCCCTGCTCTGAGTCCTGGAAACAAAGAATAACCGCATGGCAGTCTCACAGAGCTTTGTAGGAGTGCACCAGCAATGCAGAAACCAACCAGGGCAGCACCAGTTGGACGGATGCAAGCATTTACTCGAGACCGTCCGTGCTCCGTGCTCCGGCCCTTCCCCTCAAATCTTCCCAGCTGTTCTGGGTTCTGTTTTCCTCCAGCTTGGTTTCCTGGCCTCTGCTCTGTGGTTCCAGAAACCAGCCCAGGAATTCCCAAGGCTGCAGCAATGACTCAGGCATCAGGAATTAGCAGTCTTCCAACAGTTGTGTAGGACAGCTGAGAAGTATTTTTGCTGTAGTTCATAGTTCATATTCCTCTTGCATATGTGCTCATGCTGACCTGCACATAACACACAGAAAATGAAACGGATTCCTCACATCGGCCACAAGACGGAATGCTAAGATTGCCAAGTGTTTCATTTTATAAAATCGGTCTTTGAAGCTGAGCATAGTGGCTCACACCTATAAGCTCAGCACTCAGGAGCTTGAGGCAGGGGGATCACCTCAAGTTCAAGGCAGTCCTGTGCTACATAGTGATTTCTAGACCAACTCATAACTTCCGAGTGAAACTTTGTCTCAAAAAAAAGTTTAATTAATTATTAGAATAAAATTATTGGTTGATCACATTAACGCCTCCAAATTTTTTAAGTAAATATTTCATTTTTTAATAATTTTGATTGACATCTCTATATTAATAGTTACTTGTACTGTGTTTTAGAGTACTAGACAATGTTATGAGGTACCTGGAGTAGAATGGACAGGACTGTACTGCTGAAAGCACTAGCAAGCATCCGTAAGAAGCACAGGGATCTCAGGGTGGTCTTGAATTGATTCTAAATCTGTAACAGGGCCCCAGATCATAGGAGGCCCCCTGACCTTAACACAACTGACTCCATTATGAAAGTACCATTCAGACTGTAATACAGGCATGAAGGCAGCACCACCTGCCAAGACTAAAATAAAGGCCTAATCCATCAAAGTCCATATAGTTCTGGAAAAGTCTCTAAGTGTACTAACCTTGCTTTTTGGCTTCTATAGTTCCACTTCTGGCTAAGTGTTCTTGTTAACTGAAGTATATCAACCCAGGACATGGGGTTTTTTTGTGCCTCAAAGCTCACCCTGAGAAAGGCTCAGGACTACTGGGATCTCAAACACTTAGTGTAATCACCAGCCAGCTAATACTTTCTATTGACTTAAACCCATATCTGAGCAGTTTTCTCTGATGAATACCCCACAACAAAGCTCAAGCCAGGCCAGCCTTGTAATTGTAATTCTCCTGCCTCAGCTCTAAATGTGACTGAGGTTACAAGCTTGCATCACCAGGCCTAGCTCAGAGGAGTTCAAGCTAAGAACCCAACACTCCATTTTTTGTTGCCTTTTAGGTCTTTTGGCACTAAGGTGTTTGGGAGGACAGAGTCTCCTGTACTCCAGGCTGACCTTGAGTTTGCTCTGTAGCCAAGTCTGGTCTTGCACTCTGATCCTCCTGCCTCCATCCTCCTTGTACTGGGATTGTGTGTGTGTGTGTATCATATATATGTGCATGTGTGTGTGCTACAATGTCTAGCTAAAGACATTTTAAAATGTAGCGTGGTCAGTAGAGAAAAAAAACCCACAAAATAAGATTATATATTGACCACTTGGTGAAAATTTGCCCGGAGGCTCACAGAAAGCTTGCTCTGTATTTCCCTTAGGCAAAATGGCTCAGTATTCACTAATTTGATGTTTATATAGCAACTTTATAGAAAAAGACGACCACAGATGACAAGATTTTCAACACTTTGAATATAATTACTTTTTAAAAATCTTTTAGGTCCTAAGGGAAACAGTCATGTGAAAAACTCATAATATGATCATAAAAATCATACCAATTATGCCTAAGGGAAACTAAGAAGACTGTGGAATGAATAGTAAGAGTTTACTGGGGTAGAGAGGGTTACTAGGGAGATGGGAACGAGGAGCCATCAGAAGAAGGTCAAGCAAAACTAAGGTTCTGTGGAAAAGCTACAAGGAAACCTAATAATGACAAGCTAATTAAAAAATAGAGGTACCTTTCATGCGTGGATAAAGTTGCTCCTTGAAGTTACAGTGAATTTTCATAATGGAACTCCTAACGCCTGAGGTGGAGCACCTCCCTCTGAGTTATTGGTCAGAGGCGACACTAAGGATCCCAAAACAAAACAGGCCATTGTCATCACCATTGATTGCCTACCAGAAGTTATGGTGAGACCCTATTAATGAAGGCACCACACACTTTGGTCACAAGACACCGAAAACTCAATCTGAAACTGTGGTGGGAGCTTCCCCCGCTGACGAGCCGTTACAGTGCCAGACGGTGCTATGGAAGCTACTGAGAGAAAACTGTTATCAACAGTCTGATTCAGCTATAGACTTTACATGCTACACCGTTAACCAGACAAGCAAGACGACTCTGAAGGTGCAAGGGTAGCAAGTCTGTCATGGAAGGAAGCAAAGGCTTTCTGATAGATGTGAGGTCTGCCCCACAGGTGGGAATCTCAGCCAGTACCGTAAATTTGGTCAAAACCCCAAGGCTGAAAAATGTCAAAGATCCTAATGGCAACGCTATTATCCAGGTTAGCTTTTTGTCAGCTTGACCCAAGCTAGAGTCAAATGGGAAGAAGAACCTCAAATGAGAAAAGACCTCCATCACACTGGCCTGTAGGCAAGTCTGTGGGATATTTTCTTAACTAATGATTGATGAGGAAGGTCCAGTCCACTGTGGACAGTGCCACACCTAGGCAGGTGGTCCTGAGTTATATAAGGAAGCAGGTTAAGCAAACTAGGAGCCAGCCAAAAAGCAGGGTACCTCCATGTCCCCTACTTTAGGTTCTGCCTTCAGGTTCCTGTCCTGACTTCCCTTCATGGAAGACTACAACTGCAAACTGAAATTAACCCTTTCTTCCATGAGTTGCTTTGGCTGTGGTGTTTATCACAGCAATGGAAACCTGGTTGTGGTGGTTTGAAGGAAAATGGCCCCCACAGGCTTATATATGCATATGCTTAGCCCCTAGCTGATAAACTGTTTGGACTGGATCAGAAGGTGTAACCTTGTAGGCGGAGGTGTGTCACTGGGAATGGGCTTTGAGGTTTCAAAAGCCCACATCAGGCCCAGTGTCTCACTCTCAGCCTGCTACCCACAGATCAGGATGTCAAGCTTTCGGCTACTTCTCCAGCACCACACCTGCCTGGCTGCCTGCCACCACGTTCTCTGACATGAAGATAAGGGACTAACCCTCTGAAACTATAAGCAAGCAGCCAAGTAAATGCTTTCTTTTATGAGAATTGCCTTGGTCATGGTGTCTTTTCACAGCGATAGAATAGTGGCTAAGACACTAGTTAAGACAGCTTTTGCTAATGTTTTGCTAAGTGAACATGATATGCCTGTTACATTGCCTTCTGACTAACTATGCTCATGCCCGTGGAGCATGCTACTAACTGTTGTAGTAAGAAAGCTCCTCTTTGCAGTGGACTTCAGAGACTCTATATTAATTACTCTTTTATGGCTGTGATGAGATGCAATGACGAAGGTATAGAAGAAAGGGCTTATTTGGGGCTGGTGGTCTCAGAGGACTAGAGTTCATGATGATAGAACAGAGGGATCAGGCAGCATGCAGATAGAGCAGCAGCTGAGAGCTCACATCCCCAATACCAAGCAGGGAACTGGGACCAAACTTAAAATACCATGAGTCTTTTTGAAACATCAGAGCCAGTAACATACTTCCTCCAACAAGACCACACCTCCTAACCCTTCCCAAGCAACTCCATGAACTGGAAACCAACTATTCAAATATATGTGCCTCTGGGAGGCCATTTTCATTCTACCACAGGCTCATAACAGTGTGCTTGGAAGAGGTAAGTGTTGAATGTTCATCTCGAAAGGGAGCATCTGTATCACTCCTGCAAGGCTGAGGGACCATCACAGAAGAGAGCCCATAGAGAATGCAAGAGCCCGAGGGTGGGGTGGAGTGCCAGAAAGCACTACCTTCAGGGCATGGCGTGGTCCCAGAACTCTTGAACTCACAAAAGCTGTTTAAGACCTGAGAAGGATTGGATTGATGGTATCCTATCACAGAGGGAGAATGTATTTATGAGGCCCTACCCCTTCTACAGAACAACAGGCAGTTATGGTTGCTAAGGAAGGGAAAGAGATTTTCTTCATGGTGTAACCACTGGTAAGGTACCCATGCGCCTGATAATGTCTTATTCATGCTCCGCTAAGCAGCCTTAATGAAACTCATTAGGTCACAAAAAAGACCTGACAGTAGAAGGGGGTTAGGAAAGGGAAGGGGGTCATCGGGAGTGGGAGGGGGGTCAGACAGGGTAATGTGGTATGTAACTTGTCTTTGTTACTTTGTGAGTTCCTCTTTCTTCCACCCTCCTCTGCCCTTTCCCTACCCTTTAAACCCCCAACACTAGATAAGAGAGGAAACAGGATAGAGAGGAAAGAGGTCCCTGAATAAAGTCAGGGGTCAGAAACTGGTGACATTATCGTTATACGACTTCCTGCTATTTAGGGGCATTGAGCTTCTTGGGGCAAATTTGATATTTAAAGTCAGGATATCTAATTTCTTCTTGTTTCTTTTCACACAACTGTTTAACAAACTGTGACCAACAACAACCAATAACAACGAGCAACCAACTAGCAACCCATCAACAACCCCATACCTCAAGATCCTAGCATTTATATACTATGAATATGAAATGTCCTCAGAATTACAAATGTCATACAAATGCAGAAACTATCTGCAGCTGACAAAATCACACCTCTGCTAGAGTGCAAGGCAATTCACAGTCAGCTGCAGCAGACCATCTGAGGCAGCCTCACAGCCCCATCCCTGGGATTAAAATAAAGCACATTCTTATTGCTGTGTTTTTTTGGTTGGTTGGTTGGTTGGTTGGTTGGTTGGTTGGTTGGTTTTTCTTTTTTTTCTTTTTCTTTTTTTTTTTTTTTTTTTTTGGTTTTTCGAGACAGGGTTTCTCTTTGTAGCCCTGGCTGTCCTGGAACTCACTCTGTAGACCAGGCTAGCCTCGAACTCTCGAACTCAGAAATCCGCCTGCCTCTGCCTCCCAAGTGCTGGGATTAAAGGCGTGCGCCACCACTGCCCGGCTTTGCTGTGTTTTTTAAAGAAACAAAAAATTCTCACTACAGGGGTAAGTATGTTATATACATGAGCAGAAATGCCATACTTAATGTATAAACAATATATACTAATGAAGTGTAGAACAATAATAATTTATTAATCATGTATGTTTTCATTTCTAGTTCTTCAAAACATTCATGGCCCATCAGTCAAACATCCAGACGTGGATAAGTTATTAAATGCAGTCGTCTGTGGTAGTTGACACACTTTTACCCATTTAAAAACAAAAAATGTTAACTCATATAAAAACCAAATAGGATGCCATGCACCTTTAATCCCAGCCCTGGAGAGGTTGGGGCCTCTGAGTTTGAGGCTAGCCTCATTTACACAGTAAGTTCTAGTACAGACATGGCTATACAGTGAAACCCTGTTTTAAAGAAAAGTTTTTCACATTTTAAATTTTGTGTTATGCACACAGTATGTAGGAGAATAGAATAATATTTTATTTAACACTACGTTTGCTTGTTTTAGACACTAAACACTTACTCATATGGTTTATGAGCCTTCTTTTATATTCTTGCTCTGGACCCTGTAAAAATTACAGGTAGCAAACTGCTAAGAACAATGTAAATAAAGAGAAATATAATATCTATTCAATAATGCACAGTACATCTATAATTAGGGTTGCAAACAAATTTCAGTAAGACACATAAAACAGGATTTGGAGCCAAACTTGCTAGGGTTCAAGTTTTGGCTCACTAGGTATGAAACCTTAGGATTTTTTAGCTCTTTTTGCCTCCATTTCTATATCTGAAAATAAATAAGTAATAGGACACTTCTAAGCTAAGATCTCATGCAGCCTAGACTGGCCCAGAACTTGCTAATGTTGTCAAGTCTGGCCTGGTATCCCTGATCCTTCTGTATCATCTCCAGAATACCAGGACTACAGATGTGCACCAGACTCAGTTTCAGGTTGAGAGTTTAGAAGAGTCAATGCAGGTTGTTAGAAGGTAAGAACCCAGCAGGTAAGGGAATTTACTGCCAATCCTGATGACCTGAGTTCAATTCCCAGGATGAATCCCACATGGTAGGAGAAAACCAATTCCTATAAGTTGTCCTCTGGCCTCCATATGAGTGAGCACTGTGGCACATGCACACACACACACACACACACACACACACATTCACACACATACTAACACACACATACACACACACACACACACATACAAAATAAGGGTGATTTGTTAAAAAAATAAGTAAGACAATACCTCTGAGCACGGTGCTACAGTCTTCAGTCCAAGCACTCTAGAAACTAAGGCGGGAAGAATTTTTAATGAAAAGCCAACCTAGGCTGTACAGAAAGATCTTGTTTTCAGAAAAACAAAAAAAATAGGCAGGGAAATCAGGACTGAAGGAACCTTCTTGGCTTCATCGTGAGTCTGGGGCCAGCTGTCCAAACAAAAAAAAAAAAAAAAAAAACCCAAAACTTAAAAGGTAAAACAAACTAGAGGAAAAAAAATCAATATCCTAACCTAGACTCAGTGGAACAAAGAGAAACAAATGAGAAAAGGTGTGATTCCAAATCTGTTTCTCAGAGAGGCAAACTTAGAGATTTGAGTACAGTCTGAGGCGGTGGATAAAGGGCTGGGAAGGAAAGAACGGCCTCCACACGTTGCCCGCACACTTACTTAAAGAGAAAGCTGGTTGTGGGCCTGAGGATGGAGATTTGAGATACAGACTAAACATGAGAAGGGATTTGGGGTAGGATTAGTGAAAAACATTTAAATTAAGACTGTGGTGGTAATGTTTGCATAACTCCATACAGTTTACTAATGATAAGTGAGTTATATATTTATAGGTGATTTTTTGTTATAGATTAAACATTAAAAATAAAAGCAAGTAGAGGCACACAGTGTAATCTTAGCACTCAGGAGGCTGACGCAGGAGGATTCTCAGTTCAACGACAGCCAACGCCATACAGATAAACCTTACCTCCAAAAGAAACATACAAGTCAGTCCATGTAAGTGCTCAAAGCAGCGAGGGTCTCACAGGGTTCTACAGTTAGCTGTCAGTATCAGTACATGAATTATTTACAGGGAAATGATCCTTCATTCAAGAAGTGTGAGGGCAGAAAGGGGAAGGGCAGAGAGTAACGCAGGGTTGTTTATGAACACAAATGAAAGAGATAGGCGAAGTGGTGTGCACATGGGATCCCAGCACTCAGGAGGAGGATGAGTATGAGACCAGAAACTCTGTCTACAAGTAGAAAAAAATAGATAAAAGGTGGCTTGGCAGGTAAAGGCACTTGTCACAAACTGTAGTGACCAGAGTTCAATTCCAGGACTCCCCTAGGAAGAAGAAGAGAACCAACTCCATAAATTTCTCTGGCATCTACATGTGTCTCCTGGTATTCAAGCATATACACATGGCTGGGCTGCAACTCCCTAGGTAGACCAGGCTGGTCCAGAACTTAGAGAGAACTACCTCTGCCTACCTCTGCCTGCCTCTGCCTACCTCTGCCTCCTCAGTGCAAGAATTAAAGACACATACCACCATATCAAACAGTAATAATGTTTTTTATTTAACTTTTTAATGAGAAAGTTAAGGAAAGAGGGAGGGAGGGAGAGAGAGAGAGAGAGAGAGAGAGAGAGAGAGAGAGAGAGAGAAGGAAGAGAAGTAGAGGGAGAAGGAGAGGGAGAGAAAGAAAATGCATGTGTCACACTGGTATATACCTATGTGACTTTCTCTGAAAACATGCCTTGTGAGTCACCATCCTCTGCACTTGTGCTGTTGTGCCTGATCCCCCGTCTCTATGAATTTCCCTGAGAAGACTGCTCAAGGAGAAATCCAAACTTAGGTGGTAGGCTGCCAAGTGTGTCTCCTTGTTCCTGTTTTCATCCTTGTTCCTGTCTTTATTCCTGTTCCTATTTGTGTTCCTGTTTTGTGGGGAGTATAAAAGGGAGCTATGCAGTTGAAAATATAGCATTTGATTCTTTACCAGGTGACTCCTTGTCTTTCTTTCTCTCACCCTCAGCCCTCTGCCAATCCAAGGAACTCAGTCAGCTATGCTGGCGTAGCTGACAAGTGGAGGTCCCACTGAGATCAGAAAGATGAGGAAGATCACTGCAGGGGCCACCGTGGGCACAGGCATTTCCTTATCCAGCAACATACAAACTGCCCAGACATTGAATGAACTTTCTGGGAGGGTGCAGATGCATTGCTTTTCAGAGTGATATTCCATCTCATTTTCATATTGCTGTTTTAGATTCAAATCAACAAATTGCTTTGGTTCAAGAACAAGTAGATTTTATGTTATCCACCAGACATGTTGTTAGCTATGATCCCTTCTTTCATGCCATTTGTGTTACACCTGTGCATGTAATTAATGCTTCGTCTTCTGTTAAGTATTTGTAGCTCTTGGAATGCTACTTATTATTATCTTACTCGACAGATCATTAATAAGATTGTATTAGTTAATAATACCAGAGTTGATCCTATTGATGGGTCATCTATCTTGAGCATGTTTCTTCAAGTGGGAATGCTGGTGAAAGAGTGGACTGGAGTTACTTCCTTGGCAGTTTTAGCCTAATTTTGCTGATGCTTGTTTTTGGGTGTCTGTGCCACCTTTGGGCACAACAGGTACAATCTCAAGCTGTTTGTGCGAGGATTGGTGCTTTTACTTGGTCGAGGGGATCCCTCTGCCCAAGTGTGGCTGACCATGTTACAAAAAACGTAATTATTCATCTAGGCCCTAGCTGCAGCCGGGACTGCAAGGGAGTTTCTCCCTGAGTGACATGCCTGGCTGCATAGGGGTTGGTGTCAATACAGTTCCCCTCCTTAGGAAAAAGACACCGGGATGGGTATGACCATACCACCTCACTGTGCAACGACAGGGGGCTGAGGGTCATTACAATATCCCCAATATTCACTGAGGGTCTGGTCTCTGTCTCCGCTCGGCCTCTAATTAAAAGAAAAAGGGTGAATTGTGAGTCACCATCCTCTGCACCTGTGCTGTTGTGCCCGATCCCCCGTCTCTATGCATTTCCCTGAGAAGACTGCTCAAGGAGAAATCCAAGCTTGGGTGGTAGGCTGCCGAATGTATCTCCTTGTTCCTGTTTTGATCCCTGTTCTTCTTTGTGTTCCTGTTTTGTGGGGAGTATAAAAGGGAACTATGCAGTTGAAAATATAGCATTTGGTTCTTTACCAGATGACTCCTTGTCTTTCTTTCTCTCGCCCTCAGCCCTCCGCCGATCAAAGGAACTCAGTCAGCTATGCTGGCATAGCTGACAATGCCTAAGAAGTCTATTACTGTGACAGCTTCTAAGGAGAGAAAACAGAACTGGGGTTAGTAGTGGGCAAAAGACTTTTCATTGAGAGTTACAGTGACTTAGGCTTTGTAACAAATCAGGCCTCCCATGCCTGTGGTTTGAGAGCAGGTCACATGGTTCATGGAGTAAGACACAGGAGGATCTGGAGAGCTCACTGGCTGGCTAGCCTAGGCAAAAGGGCAAGCTTCTAGCTCAACAACAGACCCTGTCTCAAGACAATGAGAGAGAAAGAGGAAGTTATCTAACTTGCATCCTGCTCTGGTCTCCTAATATGTACGCCATAGGCACACACACACGCATACTCACATATATGCACCACATGTGCACACACACACACATACACACCACAAAACCAAAAACAACCACAATCTGTGTGGTATCTCATGGGTTCTGGGAGTCAGGAGACCAGATGGAGCCTACCAGAGACAGCTCTTCTGCTCTGTGATGTCTGGGCTCCTTTATTTCAGTGTGTGTGTGTGTGTGTGTGTGTGTGTGTGTGTGTGCCCTCTGTATTACCCACAGGTATGGCCTGTTTACACAGAAGGATCTTGGTGGAATCAATGAAGAAAACAACTCACTTCATTTTCTCTTTTTTTTTTTTTCCTTTTTTTTTTTTTGGTTTTTCGAGACAGGGTTTCTCTGTGTAGCCCTGGCTGTCCTGGAACTCACTCTGTAGACCAGGCTGGCCTCGAACTCAGAAATCCGCCTGCCTCTGCCTCCCAAGTGCTGGAATTAAAGGCGTGCACCACCACCGCCCGGCTCTCACTTCATTTTCTTAAGCGTCCTTTTACTCACCAATTCCTGAACCACTACATCAGCAGTTCTCAACCTGTGCAGTCTTGATCCCTCCAGGAGTTGAGCAACCCTTTCACAGGAGTTGTAAATCAGGTATCCTGTATAAGAGATATTTACATTATGATTCATAACAGTAGCAAAATTACAGTTATGAAGTACCAAAGAAATCATTTTCTGATTGGGGAGTCACCACAGCATGAGCAACTGAGCTAATGGGCCAAAGCTTTAGGACCACTGAGACCCACTGCTCCACATCCTTCCTTTCTTCCAGTACCAGGACACTGAGCCTGGAAGGTAACACCCTAGAACAAAGCCTTCTCTGTTTCTAGTGGACACATTTTGCCTCATACCGACATCTCAGAGACTTGTATCAGCTTAGAGACTGGGGCAGAAGATAGAAGAGGGAATTGTCCTTGGTTGGTTCTAGGCAGGAACAGACTCCACACACAAATCAAGACAGGCAGAATCCAACAACTGGAGAGTTAATGTTTACATGTCTACAGAGGCGGGAACACAGGGTCTTATGTGTCTTAGACCAAGGTCTCCGTGTATCTCCCTGGTTAACCTGGAACTCTCTACCTCAACCAGACTAGCCTCAAATTTACTGTGATCTTCCTGCTGGTCCCAACCAGTTCCTGGGTAATACAATCAACTGCCCAGGTCACAGTGGGCATTATCAATAAAACAATACAATGGCAAGAAATCATTCAACACCACGCGCTACTAAGGAAACAGAAGTCAAAACCATACTACATAGTACTCTCTTTGCAATATTTAGAAATATTTAGTCGTCCTTAAACATAGGGACAATTAAAATCAAAGCTGGGACAATATGTGGATGAGGGTGGACTAACACTGACAGTAAATGTAAAATAGTACAGCTACTCTGTGAAAATCCTTTGGCAGTCTCTTATAGAAGGCAAAATACTCACCATATCGCCCAGCAAGTCATCCCAAGAAATGAAAACCTGTCCACATACATTCACACGTATGTAGATGTTCATCCCAGTTTTAGTTTGAAAGCGTCAAAGTCTGAAAACAAACTAAATGCCCTAGAGGGGATGATGTGTTCATACCATAGGGAATGAATAGTATTCAGGAGTGAAATGCTGGGTGTGGCAGTTTACACCTACAATCCCACCCCGAGGAAATCTGAGACAGGAAGATCGAAAATTTGAGACTAATCTAGACTACACAAGACTCCATCCCAAAAAACAAAGAGAAGAATGAATGTAAGATGTTGTGATGGTTTGTATATGCTTGGCCCAGGGAGTGGCACTATTAGAAAATGTAGCCTTGTTGGCATAGGTGTGTCACTGTGGGCATGGACTTTAAGACCCTCATCCTAGCTGCCTGGAAGTCAGTGTTCTAGCAGCCTTCAGATGAAGATGTAGAACTCTCAGCTCATCCTATACCATGCCTGCCTGGCCGCTGCCATGCTCATCCACCTTGATGATAACGGACGGAACGTCTGAACCTGTAAGCCAGTTCCAATTAAATGTCCTTATAAGAGTTGCCTTGGTCACAGTGTCTGTTCACAGCAGTAAAATCCTAAGATGGATATAGTCAACAATGTTGTTGAACCTCATGATAGTTAGCATTAATTGTTAACAGGATCAAGAGTCACCTAGGAGGGACTGGAGAGGTGGCTCAATGGTTAAGAGTACATACTGCTCTTGCAAAGGAGGGGAGTTTGAGTCCGAGCATCTGTGTAATGCAGCTACCTGTGACACAGCTCCAAAGGATCCAACACCTCTGGATTATAACTAAATTATAATTATATACTTATAACTTAAAATAATCAGTCTTTAAAAACTTTTTTAAAAACATGAATCACCCAAGAGACAAGCCACAAGGGATTGTATGGCTTTCTTCAGCCCCTGAGCATGCCTATAAGGGATTTTATTGAGTAGGTGAGTTGATGCAAAACTATTCATCTTAACTGTGGGCATTGCCATTCCCTGGGTTAGGAGTCTTAGACTGCCTAAAATAAATAGACTCATAAAATAGAGAAAGTGAGCCAAGCACTAGCACATCTCCCTCTGCTTCCTGATTGAAGAAAGCTGCTTCAAGGCCTTCAGCCGTAACTTCCCTGCCATGATGAGCTGCATCCCTGAGCTGCATCCCTGAGCTGTGACCTGAAATACATCCTTTCTCCCTTGAGTTGCTCTTGTCAGGATATTTCATCCAGGAACAGGACAAAAATCTAAGGCAGATCATAAGGATACAATGGAGTAGAAGCAGCCAAGAACTCAAAGGGATCTCTACTCCTGTTCTTGTGTGTGTATAGTCTTGAAATGACAGCATTTTAGAGATGGAGAATAACTTGGCTACTGGGGTTACTGTGGGGGTGCTTTAAGCTTAAAGGGATGACATGAAAGGCTTCTCTGGAAGTGATAGAGTAGGCCCGTATCTGGACTGCAGTGGTGGTCAGTCAACTCTTTACCTGTGATGAAGCTGCATAAAACTTCACACGCATGGACATAAATGCGTGCGTGTAGAACTGATAAGGAAAAGGTATGTTATGGTTTGCACCAATGCTCACTCACTGGGTTTGATACTGTGTTGTTATAGTTTTATAATGAGGGAAAACTAGCAGAAAGGTAGAAGGGACCTCAGTAGATTCTCTACAATCGCCCATAAATCTATGATTATTTCAAAATAAAAGGCTTATGACTTAAAAAAGAATAAGGCAAAGGCCAGAGTCTGGCTCACAGCAAGGGTGAGGATTTTTCTGGTTGCAACTTCATTTCATTTTGTGCTCATGTGAGCTTGGTATCACCCTTGGAGATGTCCTTAATGTTCTTCTTGGATAATTAAAAAAAAAAAACTTGAAAATTTTATCTTACAGCAAATCTAGCTGGCTCCAAGGCCGTAGGGGATGGAGACATGTGGAGACCTGTGGCCTGACTCATAAAAACAGTTGTCCCCTTACCCACGGACTAGTCCAAGCTAACACTGTGGCAAGTGTATATCTAGTGTCTGTCCTTCCGTTAATAAGCATGTTCTTGAGGCTGGAGAGGCAGCTCAGTGGTTAAGATCTTACGCTCCAGGCTGGAGAGATGGCTCAGTGGTTAAGAGCACTGACTGCTCTTCCAGAGGTCCTGAGTTCAAATCCCAGCAACCACATGGCGGCTCACAACCACCCATAATGAGATTCGATGCCCTCTTCCGGTGTATCTGAAGACAGCTACAGTGTACTCATAAATAAAAGAAATAAAGCTTAAAAAAAAAAAAAAGATCTTACACTCCTCTTGCAGACAACCCAAGCACCCACATGATGGTTTGCAACAGTCTCTGACTACAGTTCTTTCTATTCATTGTACACACCAGCCCCACAAGTGGTACACAGACAGACAGACAGACCTGCAGACAAGTCGCTGCATTTCAGTGTCAGCCTGGAATGGCAGGCTCCCTGAGTGAAAGCAGAGGACAGTTTTTAAACCTCATCCTCCTCAGGAGGGCTCAATCTTACTCGTCATCTAGGTATTGTTTTTGCTTCATGTGCTTGTTTTTTTTTTTCTAAACATAGACTGTGTATGGGTTCACCTCAGTGTGTTATATCAGGTTTATTTTCCTAAGATTGATTTATTTTATACATATGAGTAGCTGTCTTCAGACACACCAGAAGAGGGCATCAGATCCCATTACAGATGGGTGTGAGACACTATGTAGTTGCTGGGAATTGAACTCAAGACTTCTGGAAGAGCAGTCAGTGCTCTTAACCGCTGAACCATCCATCTCTCTAGTCCTACATTAGGTTTATTTTGAGGTGTATCGGGAACATGGCTTTGTCAGGTCTGCATGGAATTAGGCAAGCACAGCTGCTGGTAATTTTCTGATCCGAACTTGAACTTGTGGGTTGGTGATTAGTTAGCTAAACTAACAGAGTTTGGCTACAGAGGAATAACTAGGCTAGCAGGCTCGAGCAGACTGCAGTGCTTTCTGTTTTTTTGCATATGGATCTCAGCTGGCTTCTCTGTAAACCAACTAATGGGCTTTCTTTCTTCTTCTTCTTCTTCTTCTTTTTTTTTTTTTTTGGTTTTTCGAGACAGGGTTTCTCTGTGTAGTCCTGGCTGTCCTGGAACTCACTCTGTAGACCAGGCTGGCCTCAAACTCAGAAATTCACCTGCCTCTTCCTCCCAAGTGCTGGGATTAAAGGCGTGCGCAGCTGGGCTTTATTTCTTACAACATTCACTTTGACTGTCTTTTCTTCTCCACAATGATCCCACTTTCTTAGTTTTGTTTGTCTGTTTGAGATTATGTGCCTGTGCCTGTGCCTGTGCCTGTGCCTGTGCCTGTGCCTGTGCCTGTGCCTGTGCCTGTGCCTGTGCCTGTGCCAGTGACTGTGCCTGTGCCTGTGCCTGTGTCTAGGCATGGACACCTGTGTGCAACTTCCCTGGATCCCAGAAGGTGTCAAATGCTCTGGAGCTGAAAATACAGGAGGTTGTGAGCTGCCCAGTGCTGATTTGGGAAACTGAACTCAGGGCCTCTGGAAGAGCAGGAAGCCATCATCTCTCCCTGTTCCAATGTTTGGGTTGCTTTGCTTTCATCAGTGGCATTGACCGTAGGACCTCCCACATGCTAGCAAGCACTCTAGCACTGGGCTATACCCCCAACCCTCTACTTTTTCTCCATTGTGGCAAAATCTACATAATACAAACTTTATCATTTGAACTACTGTTAAGTGTATAGTTCAACAGCATTAAGTGTGTAAACACTGATGGGCAACCATCACAAGTTTCCACCTCTAGAGTTTTTCTTTGTCTCAAAGTCTGTACCATGAAGTAAGAAGTCCTTGTATTAGCTACTTTTCTCCTTGGTGTGACAAAATGACACACACACAGACAAACACACACCTTGTAAATTGTTGGGATTTACTTGGCTCACATTCTGAGCATACAATCCACCATGGTAGGGAAGGGATGACTGCAAGAACATGAAGAGGCTCGTCACATTGTGTCCATAGTCCAGAAGCAGAGAGATGAATGCCGGCGCTCAGCGGCTGGTGTCCTGCATTTCCCCCGGTGTTTGTTTGTTTGGGGTTGGGGTGGGGGGCAGAGGAAGGTTAGTTTTGTGTTTTTCTTTTTTCTTTTTTCTTTTTCTTTTTCTTTTTTTTTTTTTTTTTTGGTTTTTCGAAGTTTTGTGTTTTTCAGACAGGGTCTCACTGACTGTCCTGGAATTCACTCTGTGGACCAGGCTGGCCTCGAACTCACAGAGATCTACCTGCCTCTGCCTCCTGAGTGCTGGGATTAAAGGTATGTGCCACCACTGCTCGGCTCTGTTTCCATTGTTTTTTTTCAGGCAGGACCCCAGACACAGTCAGGATGAGTCTTTTCTCTTCAGCTAAACCTCTCAGGAAACAACCTTATGGTGGACATGCCCCGTCTCCTAGGTGATTCCACATGCAGTCACGTTAACACTGAAGAATAACCACCACATTCCCAAGGGAAGCTCAGTAGTTGAGTGCTCATCTGAGCACAGATCCCTAGGTTAGATCCACAGTATAAACAAACACTCTCTGTCCCCTTTCCCCCAGATGTTAGCCTGCTTTTTCTCTCTGCATATTTTCTCCCTACTTTCAAGCGTGCAATAACTTATCTGTTATTAGATACTAAATCGCCCCAAAATGTCTCAACATAAAACACCAAAGTTGATTTGTCTTCCCAGTTTTGGGGAGCAGTTTAGCTAGATGGGTCTGGCCCAGGCTCCTGAAGCTGTTCATGATTTTCCGTAAAATTTTCTGTCACCTGAGGGAGGATTCACCTAAGTCCGGAAGCCACGCTGCCAGGTCTACATTGGCAGACCTCAGCTCCTTGGTGGCTACTGGGCAAACACTTCCATTCTTTGCCACACAGACCTCTCCCAAGGGCTGCTTACATCACGGCAATTGCCTTTCTTCATGATGGGGGGTGGGGGGACAGGGTGAGCATATCAGAGACCAATAGGCAAATATGTGACTTCATTTAAGACAGACAGCTCTCTCCTCACAGTGCCACTGTTGCTGGTACTCGGGGTCTGGGTCAGGGGCTGTAACTGCCGTTTCTTTTGTAACGGCCGTCGGGTTCTGCTACTTTGTAAAGGCCGGCCGGTTCTGCTGCTCCGGTCAGCAGGTCAGGGTCTAGCAAGAGAGAGTGGGGACGGAGGAAGGGGAAAAAAGGGGCGAGAGACGCAAAAGATAGATACAAGACAGAGTCCGGTGGCGTCTCTTCAAGTCTCTTCTTTATCCTCCTCTCTTCTTACTATATTCTCACTCCTTCAGTCTCCTGACACCTCTCACTTTCTCACTCCTTCCTCTACTTCCTACTTCCTACTACCTCCTACTACTTACTACCTCCTACTTTCTACCTCCTACTCCTCACTCCTCAATAGAAAGGAAATCCGGGTATTTATACCCTTTACCACGTGACTTGCCCTCGTGGACAATCTCAACTGAAGCCACTACGTCACGTGCCTTGTAGCCATGGATACCAGGAGCACCTGGCAGCTGGGGGCACTAAACAGTGTAACAAGATGTTTATCAGAGTGCGCTCAGCTATTGCAGGCTGTTGAAACAAGTCTCTTGTCAGGGTATATGGCTCAAGATGGCTGTAAAGATGATAGCCACTTTTGGCTAAGAGTCGGCTCCCAACAAGGGGCTCCCATGTTTCTGGCCCCTTTTTAAAGAATTGAAATAAAATTCACACTAATTGCAAAGTATCAAAAACTTTATTCAAAGCAAAGTTATAGCGCAGGCCTGAATACACTACAAAAGAGCAGTGGACCATGTGAACAGGAGAGTCCTCGAGGGCCCAAGTATTACTTAGGGAATTCTTGTAAAGAGTCAAGAGAAGGAAGAACTTGATTCCTACTAGACATGGTGAGAATGTTTCTCTGTTTTGATTGTTTATGTCCTATAATCAATTTTAAGCTGCATATGTCCATTCTTATAACGTACCTGATTTGTTTATACACACATCCAATTTGCAGAGGCACAGCTGGGCGGTGGTGGCACACGCCTTTAATCCCAGCACTTGGGAGGCAGAGGCAGGCGGATTTCTGAGTTCGAGGCCAGCCTGGTCTACAGAGTGAGTTCCAGGACAGCCAGGGCTACACAGAGAAACCCTGTCTCGAAAAACCAAAAAAAAAAAAAACAAAACAATTTGCAGAGGCACAACGCTGTAACTAGAGGATCTTCTTGAGATTCTAAAAGCAAAGTCCTTGACAAGTGTAGCAGCATTCATGTGAAAAACCAGCACTGGGTAAGCAGAGGCATGCCTGCCTGGACCACAGAACAAGCTCAAATCTTGCCCTGGCTACATAGCAGGCCCCTGTTTCAAAAACCAAAGAGCATGAGTCCATATTTGGCCAGGGAGATGGCTCAATGGATAAAGACATCTGGTACCAAGCCTGAAAAACCTGAGATCAATTTCTGAGACCCATGTAGTAAAAGGAGAGAACCAACTCCCACAGGTCCACAGGTTATCTTCTGACCTCCATAGACCTGCATACATGTACTCAAGCGCGCGCGCACGTGCACACACACACACACACACACACACACAGAGTCTAATTGTTTTAAAAAGGAACATATCAAGGCGCTGCAGAGACGGTTGTGAGGACAGAGGACGAAGTTGGGCTCCCAGCCCAGACATCAAGCGGCTTGTAAGCACTTGTAACTCTAGCACCAGGGAATCCAACACTCCTTCTAACCTCTGGGGGTACTTCACGCACGTGGAGTGCATAAACTCACATAGGGACACATAAATAACTCGTTAGAAGCAGCAGCTGAGGGCAGGAGCGTGTGCTGCTGTTCAGCCCTGCCCCCTTCTCCAGACCAGGATTCCAGTCAGTGGACAACACTTTGAACAATGGGCGGGTCTCCCCACCTTCGTTAATGTTATCAGGATAATTTTTTAAATACATGCCCGAAGGCCCAACTCTAGTGATTGTAGATTCTGTCAAATCGACAATTAACACTACCCATACACACAAGTTACGTCCTGGTTTGTTTCCTATGCTGCTTTTATCTGACTTCACACAGAATGAAAAATGCCACAAAGGAGACTTTAACAAACGTAACAGCAGCTCTAGTAGCAGAAAGATAGATGTGTTGACTCCTTGTGAGCATGCTCTGGCTTACCGAATAGCATGCGGACATGCTATACAGAAGTGTAAACCCCTTCTGTAATAGCTACACAGCTGCTCACTCTCATTGAATATGCCTCCAGTCAGAGAACTCATCACCACTCCCCACAATAACTCATTCTATTCTGCCTGGGAAATTTGAGCATTTGTTCAAAAGAATGCAGACTGCGGAAGTGGCGACAAAGAAGAGAGATGAGGTCTCTCATTTCCTGTTGAGGGATATTTTTTAAGAAAATAAAAAATACATGTTTGGTTATGCTCTGGCTAGAGGTAGGGTCTATGAAGAAAAAACAAAACCCGATTAAGGGATGGAGAATGGCGAGGTTGCTGTTACAATGTAAGGATAGCTGAGGTCCTCTGAGGAGAGGGACGTGTGAGCAGTTTCCTAAATGACGGCAGAACACAGTCAAAAACCCTGAAGCAGGAGTGACTTCCTCAGAGTCAAAAGTAATCTAGTGACTGGGGATGTAGGTCAGTTGGTTAAGTTCTTGCCTGGCCTGCAGAAGGTCCTGGGTTCAATTCCTAGCACCATATAAACCAGGCATGCTGGCATGTATCTGCAATCCAGTACTTGGGAGGTAGTGGCAAAAGGATCAGTTAAAGTTAAACTTCTTTCTTGGCTACACGGCAAATTTGATACCAGCTTGGGTTACATGAGACCCTGGGTAAAAAAGGTGAAGGACAGGGTCATGATCTGGACTCTATTCATGAATCACAGCCACCATGTCCATCACTGAACCTTTCCCTTGGTAGGGTCAATGATTGGCCAAGAAGCCTCAACAGCTGTCCCTCAGCTCAGGAACTTTATGAAATTACCATTCTGTCCATACCTTCATTCCAGTTTCTGATTAAAAAAAAGTCATCCTGAGGCTATGAGGTGTAGCTCAGTTGGGCACCTACCTGCCATGTACAAAGCCCTGGGTTCAGTACCAAACAAAGGTGTAGTGTCTCATGCTGTGATCCCAGCACTAGTGAAGCGAAAGCAAGAAAACAAGAAGTTCCAGATCATCCTCAGCTATATATCAAGTTCTGGGCCAGCCTGAGATTGTGAGATCCTGTCTCAAAAGTAATAAAAATGAATAAAACAAAATGTCAGCCTAGACAAGTCTGAAAAGGCCCCTCCCATCACCCTTTTTTGTTTGTTTGTTTGTTTTTGTTTTTTTGTTTTTGTTTTTCGAGACAGGGTTTCTCTGTGTAGTTCTGGCTGTCCTGGAACTCACTCTGTAGACCAGGCTGGCCTCAAACTCAGAAATCCACCTGTCTCTGCCTCCCAAGTGCTGGGATTAAAGGCTTGCAGCACCACCGCCCGGCCCCATGATCCTTTTCAACAAAAGTGAAAATGTGATTGTTTGAGTTGGGCAGACATCAGTGACACACAGAATGGTCTGCTCCAAGCAGCAGGCAGAAACGGTGTCACTGATCATGATACCACCAGTGGTTAGTGAACACAGGGCGGAAGGAAGCCCTACTGGTTGAATCATTTCTCTACTCTGAGTGTCTCACCATTGCCCTCCACGCTACACACACTCCATATACACCCAGCAGATACTGATTTAAATGTGTGTATGTGTGAACGTCATGGAAGACACAGAGGACAATTCCCCAAATGGGACCCGGGGACCCTGGCACCCCTAGGTTCTGCCTTTTTCCTGCCTCCTGGTGTTCCAGTTCTTTGTTGTTCTGTAACAAAGCATTCAGAAACTTAATAACTTCAAGCAGCTGCAGTGTGTGTCTTGCTCCTAAGTTCAGTCTGGCCAGGGACAGCTTGACTCCACTCCACCCTGTGGAATGCAGCCTTGCAGCCTTTCCTTCCAGATGCTGGATTCTCTCAGCCCGGAGGCACCATGCTTGCTGACAGTGGCTCATAGCCATGTGATCTTTTATGACCTGGCCTTTTAAGTCATAAAAGTTCATCTCTGCCACATTTCCTAGAAGAAAGTCACCAAGGCCAACTTACAGGTAAAAAATGGTAGGAGAACAGTTGAGGCACATGTGGGTATTTCAAAGTCCTTGCCTATTAGATAGAATGAGGTCACTAGATTTGACCTTTTTTTTTTTTTGGTTTGTGTCTGAGACAAAGTCTCAGGTAGCCCATGCTTGCCTCTAACTCACTATGTAGCTAAGGCTGACCTTAAACTCTTGATTCTTCTGCCTCAACTTCCTACTAGCTAAGATTATAGGTTTCTGACTCAGTTTATGTGACGCTGGGGATGTAGGCCAGGGCCTCAAGTACGTTAGGCAAACATTTATCAAGTCAGTTCTATCTCCAGCCTGGCCATAGCTGTTAAGCACCAAGAAGGTGTTTTCCTTCCGGAAATGAGCCCGCTGAGCCTGCAAGTATAGAGAATGCCTGCAAGTCGAATTAATGCTTCTTTGTTTGGGAATCCTGCATCTCTTCTCTATATGCCTATACCTAGAAGAATCAGATTCCGTTCCTAAATAAAGAGAAAAGGGATTGGAGTTCACCTTGGGCGCAACCTTGTACAATTGGACATTTATGCACTGGCTTCAAGGTGAAGCCCAGGAAGACCAAACCTAACTTATGGTTAGCACTGCACCTAGCACAGAACTGGGTGCCAGTAAAACCCTCCAGAGAGAGGATCTGGATGTCTGGATAGTTTCATGTTCAAGCTTAGCAGATCCTTCAACAAGTAGAGACTGTTTCAATCCACCCAGCCCTGCTTTGTTTTCCCAGAGACTAGATTTCCTGGAGTTAAGGTGAGACCATGTGACTAAGTCCTAGCTAAGGAATGAAGATGGAAGTAAAGGAAGCTACTTCTGAGCCTGGTTCATACAATTCTAGTGTGGCCCTTTATCCTCCTTTCTTTCCTGGTCCACTGCCTGGATACAGAAGATCGAGGGGTTCAGAATAACGAGAGAGAGAGGAGGCCTGAATACCAGTGCCTATGTGGTAGAGAGCACAGAGCCACATGGTAGCACAGGCTTTTAGGCCTAACATTCAAGAAACAGGCCAATCTCTGTGAGTTCAAAGCCAGGCTGGTCTACATAGTGAGATCCAGGTCAGCCAGGGCTACATAGACAAGAGAGACCCTGTCTAAAGAAATAATTTAAAAAAAAAAAAAAAAGGAAAGGAAATCAGCACAGGAAGCACAGGACTGTTACATAAATAAAAAAAAACAACTTTCTTTCTTTAAAAGATTTGTTTTTATTTTATGTGCATAAGTGTTTTAAGCACACCACACTCATAGCAAAACACCACACTCATAGCTGGTGTCCAAGCAGGCCAGAAGAGGATGCCCAGTCTCCTAAAACTGAAGCTACAGATGCTTGTGAGCCACCATGTGGGTGGGCGGTGATGTGGTGAGACAACTCTCCCCTCCCCCAATAAACTTTTATTACTTCAAGCCGCCTAGCAAAGATGTTTTGTCGGTTGTCCGTCTATCTGGACCATGAAGTTTGCCATTCAGGAACTGTTTCTCCTCTTTTTCTCCTATCACTAAAATATGCTCCATATTCAGTATAGGAAAAGGAACGGGAAGGGGGAATGGATGGTGTTTCACCCCTGGGTGACTATAATAGAACTTATTGTCTAAGGGGGTTGTACAAGCTGAAGAGGTAACTTTTTCAGGAATGCCTTATTCCACTCCTGGAATGGGTTAATAAGAAAAGCAAGGTTTGCAGGCATAGGAGCATTTTTCCTTTTAAAAACCACATTGAAGGTTAACTGAAGGAGAAAAACCGCACCCTCCAATACAGTGTTTCTAAAAGGCCACTGAGAAAAGGAACAGCCGGAGCCCTCCCGGGATTCCTAGCTCCCACCTCTGCCCTTAGATATCGCCCGAAACAGCTTATTTTAAAAAGCACCAGCCACAAGAAAATAGAGAGGAGACTCTGGAGAAGCAAACGCAAGAGATTTGAGGCGACGCGGGTGGGGTGTCTCCCGCGAGCAGCGCTGCAGCAGAGCGCGCGTGCTCGCCCGCACACCCACAACCCTACACCACATACACACTCAACAAAACCCCGAGTCCTTCCCCGCTGCTCCCCACGCCCTTCCTGCGGGGTGAGCCGCAGGCTCCTGGGTACCAGGAAAAGGGATCCATCAGGAAAAGAGAACACAGGGAGCTGGTGCCGGCCACCTCCAACGCGGGATCGCAGAGGGAAAGGAGCGCGGGCCGAGAAGGGCGGAGCCCCGGGCAGCCTGGAGATGCTGAGCGCCCCCAGCCCCCGCGCGCGCTGGCCACGCCCCCTCACGGGCTGACCACGCCCTCGTTGCGGCGGGCGAGAGGCGGGGCGGGGCGCGGTGTATATAAGATGAGGGGCGGGCGCCGCTCTTTTGTCTCTTGCTGCAGCAACGCGAGTGGGAGCACCTGGAGCGCGAGCTCGGAACGAGAATCCACGGTGAGGCACAGCGCTGGCCTTGGGGCCTAGCTGGGTGGGGTCGGGGGAGCTTGTGGCTGCCGGGCGCGTTCCCCCTGGGTTGCAACAGGCGACCCGGCGGTTTGGAACCTTCTGGGGCTAGCAGGCCACGCCCTGGGGCTTCGGAGGGAGGGTGTGGTGGACGAGTCCCGGATCCATGGCCTCCGGGCTACGGGAACGCCCCGGACTGGGAATGCCACGTCGAGAGTCGTTCGCGGAAGGCGCGGGATCCGGGACGCGCTGGTCACCCCTAAGCCCCAGGCCACCCATTATCGCCTTGGTTCGCCCATCAGAGTTGTAAGAAAATGGCAGACAAGCCGGACATGGGGGAAATCGCCAGCTTCGATAAGGCCAAGCTGAAGAAAACCGAGACGCAGGAGAAGAACACCCTGCCGACCAAAGAGAGTAAGTGTGCCCCCGCCTTCGGGTTCCCACCCCAGCGCTCCTCCCTTCCCTGCTGTGCTAGCCCGGCACCCCCCACCCCCATCCGGCCACTATCTTCCCACCCCGAATCTGAGGCCACAGCCACCCTTCCAGTCACACAAAGCACTTTGTCTCTTCCAAATCCCTTCTCTGTCCGCCGGCCTCGTGGGTGCCTCACCCACACCCCAGGTTTGTGGGTTGGGTGTGGGGGGCTATAAGGTAGCTCCGTTCTCCAATGACCACATCCCGCCCTTCGCAGCCATTGAACAGGAAAAGAGGAGTGAAATCTCCTAAAAGCCTAGGAAGATTTCCCCATCCCACCCCACCCCGTCATCTCCAAGACCCCCTCGTGATGTGGAGGAAGAGCCACCTGCAAGATGGACGTGAGCCACAAGCTGCACTGTGAACCCGGGCATTCCGTGCCGATGCCACCGGCCCGCGGGTCTCTGAAGGGGACCCCCACTAATCGGACTGCCAAATTTCACCGGTTTGCCCTGGGATATTATAGAAAATTATTTGTATGATTGATGAAAATAAAACACACCTCGTGGCATGGTTGGCGTGGTCTGAATTTTTTAGTTGAGTATCGTGGGCAGAGCGGTACTGGGAGTGAGTTGTGCCGCCGCAGGGGGAGGGGGGACTCGGTAGAATGGACTGGCTGGGGAGGGTGCATCATTTTATTTTGGTTTTATGTGCTGCTCACCAGACCATTTTCTGGGTTCTCAGTTGCTCTGCTCTTAATGCAATCCATGTAAATTTTAATCCCGTTTTGAAAAATGCTATCCAAAAGATTTAAGATTTGCTTCTGACTGGCTCTTCGAATCCTACCTTTTCTGCCCTCTTACCTCTCACACACACCAGAAACAGTAATTTATTAAAGTCTGAGAGGAAAGGGGGCAAAGAATCATTCTGGAATGTTGGAAACTGGGCGAGGTCGGGGTCCATCCCTCAGACACAAACACACAAGCTCTTCTGGGTGTTACAGAATGAGGTGAAATAAAAACAAAGGCCAGATAAAACCGCATTTTCACGTAACTTGCGGAACAGACATCAGAACTGCAGCCACGAGGATCAGCCTAGTTTTTTGTCTGAACCTTCTGCGAATGCGTTAGCCATTAGAGGGGGAGTGAGTATAGGCTGAGCTGCCTCTGGGACGGGGACAGATCCGCTGAGGGTGGAACTGAGAGCAGCGGGCACGTTGTGGCGGCTGAACTGAAGGAGGTCACACCCTTTCATGACCCACAGGGAAGGGCTGGAACCAGGACAGAGGGGCCTAGTGGAGGAGGAGCCCAGGGGAATTGGGCACCGAAACAGGCTTATGATTACTGGGGTAGCCTTTTCCTGGAGAAAGGGAGGGAGGGAGGGAAACAATTGGATAGGGTTTGCCCCACATTTTTGCCTTACCCCCCAGGGACTGGATAAATAGATGAGGGCAGTTAGTTCAAATGAGCTGTATCCTCCTGGCCACAAGAAATTTAAAACCTGGTAGTGAGACAGGCAGGCAGGGCAGATCAGAGGACAGAAAGATTGGGAAGCCTCTGCCTGGTGCCTGGTTTACATAAAGGATCAACTCCCGGCTGGTACCTGGAGGCCTCCATCACCTCTGACTAGGGAAGGATTCTTTTTCTCTGGTGTTAGTGATTCCTACAGATGCAGCTTTTGTAGTGACCCAGGATAGAATGAGGCTGAATTAAACCCCATGCCTAAGTAAGAAGTCTCTAGCTAATGCTCCTGTAAGCGGGCCTAATAAGCTCACTAGTTCACAAGAAAAAAAGAAAGAAAAAGAACCTACTAAATCTTGACTGGCCTCACCTCTGATGCTAAAGCCAAGCAGCCACCATGCTTCCCTTCCCCCACTGGCTTGACTCTTGTACCTTGATTGACAGGGCCTGAGCATGGTGAACCTCACCATGGTTTGAAGAAGCCAGACATCCTCATTTCCCTCCCTGGGCCTGGTTCAGGGAAGGAAGGAAATACTGTTGATTTACAATTGAGGTAATGACGGAAGGCTGTCTATTCCGTAAGTGGCAGCTACGTTAGTCAGCTTTGTCTCTAGAAGAAACACCTGTGAGATGGAAATAGAAATGATTTCTTTTGTCTTAGAAGTTCCAGTCTGTCGTCTACTGACCCTGCTTTGGATCTGGAGTCAGGCAATACAGAGCGGAGATGCAAAGCAAAGCAAAACCACTCACCACCGGAAGACATGGCCAGGAAGCAAAAGAGGAAGGGGTAGGGGGTCCCACAATACACCTTCCATTTGGCCCCAGCTCTTAAAGGTCCCATCACCTCTCAACAGTGTCACCTGAGGAATAAGCCTCCAACACATGGGACCTTGAGGATCATTTCAAGATCCAAATTATAGGTAGAACCATGTATAAATTAGGAGATTTTTGAAGCCAGGTGTGATGCATGCCTATAACCTCAGCACTTGGGAGGTGGAGATTAGGAGGATTTGGAGTTTGAGGTCATCTTCAGCAATCCAGTGGATTCAAGATCTGCATGGGCTCCTGAGACCCTGTCTCAAAACACACATGCACGCACATGCACGCGCACACACATGCATGCACATACACGCACATGTGTATACATGTACACAGTGGGATGCTTGTTTCTGCAAAATTTAGAGGCCATGGATTTGGTGAACTTAACACGGACCTTTTGAGTGCCCAACAAGTCCTTATCACTGTACTGAGTCTGCAGTTTTGTGCCACTAACTGCAAAATGCTCAATGGAAGAAACGCTAGAGACACAAGCAGTCCCCCTATGGGAAAGCAAAAAAGTTAGCTGTGAGAGTGGCGGGCTTGGTGAAAGAGGAAGCGTTTGATTGAAGACAAGAAGTGAGACCAAGAGTGGGGCTTGTTCAAGGGTAGGCTCCTCCTCCTGTTGACACCAGAATGTATTCAGTGAAGTAAGAGAGCAGTCATTGACTGAAAACAGAAGCAACCTCAAAAGGAGCCCAGGAAGGAAGGTGGGTGTGCTGCATCCTGTAGTCATTTGGAGGCTACTATAGATTTGGGGTCAAAACAAAGTGATCTGAGATGTATGTGAGAGAGTGGGGAGATAGTAACTGGCATCACCAACAGCAGTACCTACCACGTCACCAAGCCAGCATCTCCACACCACCACTGTGCCTGCAGATAGTGCAGGTGCTTGTACTATTGCACCCAGCCTTTCTACCCGGACTGTAGAGATCCTAACAAAGGCATCAGGGTTGTGAGCAAAGCTCTTCTGCCCACTGATTCATCTCCCCAGCCTAGTTCCACTTTATTTTTTTTTGAGGCAATATCACTCACTAAACCTGGAACTCACTGTTTTGGCTAAATTTGCTGGTCCCTGGGCTCTGCCTGCCCCTGGCCCCCAAGCACTGGAGTTATACACACATGCTGCCACACCCAGCTTTTTACATGAATCTGAACTCAAGTGTTTATGCTTGTGCAACAAGTCCTTCACCCACTGAGCCACCTCTCTAGTATGTATATGTATATGTATATGTATATGTATATGTATATGTATATGT
>NW_021604591.1:13046152-13081882 GCF_004785775.1 Grammomys surdaster
GTATATGTATATGTATATGTATATGTATATGTATATGTATATGTATACATCTCAGATATCCCCTGAAGCTGGAGTTGCAGATGTGTGGTGCCACCTCTGGACCACCGTGGGGGACCCTGAGTTGTGTAAGAAAGCAGCCAGCACAAAGCACAAGGAACAAACCAGTAAGACCATTCTTCTCCAGCTCATGCTTTTAGTTGGTGTCTCCAGGCTCTTTCCTTGAGTTTTTATCCCAAATTCTCTCAGTGACGGAGTGTGAACCAAGAGTTGTAAGTTGAAATAAACCCTCCCTTCTCCACCTTGCTGTTGGTCATAGTGTTTTATCACTGCAATAGAAACTAAAGATAGTCCCTGAAGGGACTCTGGGCAGCTTAAACATGGTGAGCACGGCTCAGGCAGGCCTCAGCCTTCTCCCCAGCTCCTTCTGCCTTGAAAAAAAAAAAAAATTAAGCTTACACTCCTGAAACTAGACCCCAAGGTCTATCCCTTACTTGGCTACTCCTCCTCCTGAGGCTGACTACCAAGATCCAGCTATTAAAGCAATCGAAAGCCCAGCCCGTTTGGCTCACCTAATTAACATGCCCAGTTAAAATTAAACACCTCATCCTAACACAGGGTTTCTCCTTGTACCTTTATAAACTGCCATTTTCCTGTGTGTCATGTCTGTCTCCTCTCTATCCAGAGGCAGTCCTTTGTCCATCCCCTGCTCTCTCCCAGACAAACACCCCTTAGCCCTCTCCCTTTCCCCTTTTGTCTCCTCTCCCTTGTTCCTTTCCCTTTCTCCCTCTTCCTCTATCTTCTGTCTTTGCCCCTTATGTTTGTCCTCTGTCCTTCTGGGGCAAATAAATCTCCTTTGTGCTGAGAACTTGGTCTTGGGGGTCCTGAGCTAATACTTTTTTTTTTCATCCCCCCAAATCTGAATGACTTACAACAACAAAAATACACCCTTTTGTTCATATCACTATCCGGTGCTACTCAATGGTTTCTCACCTGCATACCCTTTTCATTCTGAGAAGCAGGCTGAACAAGCAGGCCCTATCTGGGTTGTTACAGCCAATGGAAACAATGACATAGAGTCACTCAATGGTTCTTCCCTTGCTTCTCAGACTTAACTTCCAACCAATCACACTAAGCAAAGCAAATCATGAAACAAGGCACCGTCACAGGGAAAGCAAGAAATAGCTGGTACCCTGGGGTGGCGTGAACATGAAGTGCGCCTTTAGGCTCATATGCTTGGACACTCGATCCCCAGCTGGCTGCCCTGTTTGAGAAGGTTATAGAGCCTTTTCGAGGAAATACGTTACTAAAGGCCAGGCTTTGAAGTTTTATGGCCATATTTCCTGTTCTCTCAGCTTCCTAACTACCAGGCCTGGGGCCTCTCCTACCATGCCTTCCCTTCCCCACCATGACAGATTTTTTTGGAAATTTTTTTGTATTTCTTTGGAAACATAAACCAAAATAACCTTTTCTTTCCTAACTTCCTTTGTATCAGGATATTTTATCATAGCAACAGAAGAGTAACTATTATAGACCTATAATACAATTTACTCTATGTACTACCATGCACAAACATAGAACTTTTTATAAAGTATCTTCCTTAAATCAAAAACATTGACTCATACCTGTAATTCCAACACTGGAGAGATGGGGGCAGGGAAATCAGAGTTTAAGGCCATCCTTGGCTATGGTCGTGAGCTGGAGACCATCCTGGATAAATGAGACCCTGTCTTTAAAAAAAAAGAATGTTTTTTAAAGATTATCTTTATTTCACCTTTACATACTAGATGGGATCATGTTGATTTGTGTTTTTACAGAGTATGGAGGAGGGACTAAATTATAGTTATACTTAATTTTTATTTCAGAAAAGAGAAGTGTCAGCAAATATTTGAAGATTAAGACATTCAGGTCCCTGAGGGTTAGTGGTTACAGCTGCCTTGAAGGTGGCTGATTCCAGAGCGAGTCTGGACTGTGGTTCTGGCACAGGAGCCACGGAGGAAACCAGCTTGAAAGCTTCTGGAAGGGAACTCTGTATGAAACGAAAACATACAAATACCACTGCTGAAGGATGTGCTATTCAAACCAATGTCATCTTGAAGCCATTAAAGGAAACTGAGCTGAATGATGAGATGACGTCAAAACATAGAAAGGATGTAAGTTCTGGCTGAGCCCTGGAGCCACAGAGCTTCCTAGAAAGAGCTTTATCTTTGAACTTCTTGTTTGTGAAATAATAAATCTCCCTGTGTCCATTAAGATGGCTTGGGAGTTAGAGTTCTGCCCCACAAGCTTGAGGAACCGAGTTCCAATGCTGTACCCAGAAGGTGAGACACAGAATCCCTTGCCCAAGCTGGCCACCCAGACTAGCCTTGTGGGCAGTGTGAGCTCTGGCTGCAGCCAGACAGGTTTCCTCAATAGATAAGGTGGGAGTGACAGCGGACGACTCCCAAATTCAACCTCATACCTCCATGTACACGCACACACATGTGCAATCATACAAATGAAAACATGTATACACACATGAGAAAAATAAGTTTTTCTCATATTTAGAAAATCTGTAGTTAGGTTTCTGTTATAGTCAAAATGATTCTAATATTCATGATCAGGAATAAGAGAAATCTAACATCAGAAACAATGCAGACTCAAACAAGGGAAAGACCTGCAGGTGGAGGTTCACTGGTAAGTGTCTGTTGACCAGCAAGACGGTTCTACAGGTGAAGGCACTGCCCCTAAGCTTGACAATGGGCAGCTGGAGTTCAATCCTTGGGACCCACATAGTGGAAGGAGAGAACCGACTCTATCGAGTTGTCCTTGGCCTCTGCACCCGCTGCAGCACGTGCACATATACATATACATACACATGTACATATGTGCAAGTCTGGTGCCCATAGAGGTCATAAGAGGGCACTGGATCCTCAGCAACTGTATCATGGAGTGAGCCACCATATAGATGCTGGGAACTGAACCTGGGTCCTTTGCAAGAACAATATGTACTGTTAAGACATCTCTCTAGCCCCTTATTTATTTCTTGAAACAAGATTTCATGCTGTAGCACAGGCTGGCTTCAAACCCACTAATTAGCCCAGGTTGACCTCAAACTCACAATGATTCTTTTCCTTTAGCCTCCTAAGTTCTGGATTGTCAGATATGAGACTGTGTACCATCTTCTGCTTCATATTGTATGTGTGTGTTTGTGTGTGTGTGTGTGTGTGTGCGCACCACGCACGCGCATGCATGCATTTTGAAGTAGCCCAGGCTGGCCTCAAACTTGCTATTTAGCTGAGGATGACAATGAACTGATCCTCCTGCCTCCACAAGTTCTGAGATTACAGATGTATACAGCTATATCAAATGTATATGGTGCTAGAGATAAGTGTGCATGCTAGGCAAGCAGGCTAACAATTATGTCACATACTTATCCCCTTATTATATAGTCTTTAGATAGAATTCCTTCTTGGGGAAATTACTTTTTCCTTTAAGGCCTTCAACTACCAGGATGCCATCTTCCCACAGACTAATCTCCCTGTGACTCATAATCACCAAAACACCTCTGCAGCAGCTTCTAGACTGTGTAGGACTAAATAACTGGGCACCAGACTCTACCCAAGTGGACACGTGACATAAAGCACCACAGTGCTGGAGGGACATTTCCCTTTTCCACCTTATATACTCTAGATGCATCTGCATTGGGCCTGGCCTACACAGAGAGCACAGGAATGCAGAAACCAGCTCCTACCGGCACTGAGGCCAGGAAAGGCCTGCCCTCAAGGTCAATAACGGCTGAGCCGGGAAGCAGGAAGATGTCTCAGAGCCACTCTGCCAGACTTCAGGTGCTGCTCCCAGACTTATTCCGCTAGGATAGAAATAAGCTCTTAGGATTTCACTCTTTGTATTTTCTGACATATGTAGCTCGGCCCAATTCTATGCAGCACGAAAAATCAGATAAAATATAGTTTAAGGGAAGCTGTTTTTAAAAAGGACTGAACAAGAAACATTTTAGACATTAACATCTATTTATTTATTTATGTTTGTTTGCTTGCGTGTACTCGTGACAGACAGACAGACAGACAGACAGACAGACATAGAAAAAGAAAGAGACGGTGAGAGAGCGTGAGCTTTCAGGAGTCAATTGTCTTTACACCATTCCACCACATGGCACCTGGGGATCAAACTCAGGCCGTAGGTCTTGGGAGCAAGTGTCTTTACTTGCTGAGTCACCTGACCAGCCAGTATCTTTTTATCACTATTGTTGATGTTGTTGGTATCTGTGTGTGTGTGTGTGTGTGAACACCTATGTGGAAGTTATAAAACAACTTTGTACAGCTAGTTCTAGCCTTCTCACACAGTTCCAGGGGATCCAGTTCAGGCCGCCAGGCTTGCTACAGCAAATGTCTTCCCCTACTGAGCCATCCTCAGAGCCATGGAGACATCTGTAAAGAGCACAGCTCACGATGACAGAAATAAGACTAAAGAGAATTGTGGGGTAACAGCTGGGAATGTAGTTCAGTTTGTAGAATACTTGCTTAGCACACATGAAGCCCTAAATTCTATCCCCAGAGCTGCATAAGCCAGGCATGCTGGCACATGTGCAAAAGAATCAGAAGTTTGAGGTCACCCTCAACGTAAATCCAGCCTAGGATACAGAGGAAAAACAGAGAAGAAAATCCATAAATCTGCACTGAATCTCTCCCACCTACACACAAGCAGGCATACACTTTGTTAGCACATAGGAGAGCGCCAGGCCCAGATGGTTCCACAGATGATTTCTTTCAAAGCTGCAAGAAAACAATAACTTTGGTACCTCAAGATTTGTTTCAGTAGCTAGAAAAGGACATATGTCTCTCATGATGATTAATCTTGGGTGTCAGCCTGACTGGAACCTCAAAGCATTAGTTCTGGGTACGTCCTTAAGTGTTCTTCCAGAGGATATGGGCATGGGGGGGGGCAAGCTAGGAATAGCTTCTCTCTATGGAGGTGAGCACCACCAAGCTGCTGAGAGCCCAAATAAAGCAAGCCAGAAGAAAAAAAAAATGTGGATCTCCTGAGCTAGCGCTCTCTCTCTCTCTCTCTCTCTCTCTCTCTCCCATCTCTCTCACTCTTCTCTCTCCCATCTCTCTCACTCTTCTCTCTTCTCTCTTCTCCCTTCTCTAGAGCTGGAATGCCCTCTGTGATGGTTTGTATATGCTTGGCTCAGAGAATAGCACTATTAGAAAGTGAGGTCCTGTTGGAGTAGGTGTGTCACTGTGAATGTAGGCTTTAAGACCCTCATCCTAGCTGCCTGGAAGCCAGTATTCTGCTAGTAGCCTTCAGATGAAGATGTTGAACTCTCAGTTCCTCCTGCACCATGCCTACCTGGATGCTGCCATGTTCCTGTCTTGATGATGATGGACTGAACCTCTGAACCTGTAAGCCAGCCCCAATTAAATGTTGTCCTTATAAGAGTTGCCTTGGTCATGGTATCTGTTCACAGCAGTAAACTCTAACTTAGACACCCTCCTTCGGTGGCCTTCAGGGAGTTCCCCCATACTTCAGACTGAAAATTACATCACTTCCCTGGTTCTGAAGCTTTTGACTTTTGTCTAAGCCAATCTCCAGCCTGCAGACAGCCTGTGGTGGGGCATCTCTATCCTTACAGAGCGTCTTGGTTCTATTTCTCTGGAGAATCCCAAATAGCACAAATGACAACTTTGATTTTTTTTTCTTCCTTTTAAAAAGATTTATCACCGAGCAGTGGTGGCGCACGCCTTTAATCCCAGCACTTGGGAGGCAGAGGCAGGCAGATTTCTGAGTTTGAGGACAGCCTGGTCTACATAGTGAGTTCCAGGACAGCCAGGGCTACACAGAGAAACCCTGTCTCAAAAAACCAATAAATAAATAAATAAATAAATAAATAAATAAATAAATAAATAAATAAATTTATCTATTTTCATTTTATTTGTCTGAGAGTTCGCCTGTATGCCCGTATATGAGAGACTAGGAGTGAGACCGGTCTCTGGAAGGGAGAAGGGCCATGGCTAGATAATAAGAGTGGCAAGCTTCCAAGATGGCTAGCATCTTCTTCACCTTCCAGACTTGAGACAATAGCCTGGCAGCTTCAAACAAAGGCCTTGTAGGATTTCGTTTCCCTGCCAGCAGGCCCCCTACTGACAGACTTCCTCAACAAATTTGAAGCTGGATCAAGACCTGTTAGATAACAGTTTCGGGTCAATTTACTATCACTATCTTTCTTCAAACTGATCAACCCTAAATTAGGGGAGGAAAAACCCCAGTCCCTGAAAACTGAATAGCGTTTTCAGCCCCTCTCCCCCACCACCCTGCTTTACAGAGGGTCTTCTTTTTTTGTGTGCTTGCTACATGCATGTCCTTCCTTACCCCCATAAACGTTTCTCTTCATCTACAGATTCTGTCTGCTGCTGTCTGCGGTGTTTAATTCCCCGCTGCTACCTGCTGCTCTTGAGATTTTTCCTGCCTTTTAATTCCTTAACTGGCAGGAAAAAAACAAACCTAATCAAGATCCCTAGATTGTATCATGTGGATGGGCACCATGTGTATTGTGTGCCTATGGTATATATACAGTCAGTCACACACACACATATGCACACGAACACACGCACACACACACATACACATAAAATAATTTGTTGTAATTAGTAAGAAAATGTATGCCCCGGTTCTCCAGAGAAACCAGTGATCTACAGAGACCAGACACCTGAGAGGGGAGTTATAAGGAGAGTAAGTTCACACTATCACAGAAGCCGATGAATCCCATAATATGCCATCTCAGGCTGCAGATCTGGGGATGCTGTTTGCAGGCCTCAGCCCAACTCTGAAGGTTTTTGAAAGCAGGAGAGCCAAGTATAACACTAAGTCTGAGGCCAAAAGTCTGAAAATGCTGGGGGTGCTTCTGATGGCCTAGAGCGCAAATGCCAAGAATCTAGAGGGTATCCCAATCACAGGAGGGAGGAGGGAAGGACAGACAGACAGACAGACAGACAGACACACACACACACACACACACATTAGTTTACAGGCAATTCCTCTAGACTCCTCCCAGGGACCTAGCAACGGCTTATGTCATCATCTGCTGCTATGACCTGCCACCGCCGGTACGGGTGGCATATAAAAGAACTGCTTACCACCCTAGTTCTCTCTTTTCCTCTCTGTTCCCATGTGTTCCCTGCTGGTGTCCCTTTCCCCCTTTCTGTTCTCTGTCCCCCTTCTCTGCCCTCTAGGATCTGTTCTCATCTGTCTGCCTCTACCCCTTCTTCAGGCCCTTGTTCCCCTTCCTTCTCCCAAATAAACCTCCCTTATACCAGCTCTGTTGCAAGCAAGACATGATTTCTTAGGGAAATACCTTGGTTTGGGCCTGCCAAGTAACACACACACACACACATACATACATACACACACATGAGAAAGAGAATAAAGGAATGATTCTGGGCTGAGCTCTATGTGGGCCTTCAGCCATTAGATGGCAGCTATATCTAAATTGGAACATTGGAAGCTTGTGAGATGGTTCACTGGGGGAAGGTGTTGCTGCCAAGCTTGATGTCCTGAGTTCGATCCCCGGGATCCATGTAGTAGAAGGAGAGAATTGACTCCCAAAAGTTGTCCTCTTACTTCCACAAATGCGCTTTGGCACTCACATATGAAGAAAAAAAATATTCATATGCATAAAATTAAAATAAATATTTTCTATTAAAAACATAGCCTAATTCAGTGTTGCATACAGTTAATGTCAACAAGCAGCAGCAGCAGAGAATATCTATGAGTTCCAGGCCAGCCAGAACTACTTAGTGAGATCAAATAAAAAACCTAGTGTTTCCAAATTTTAAATAAATAAATAAATAAATAAATAATAAAGTAAAAATGGAGGAGCAAATGAGATACATAGGTAGGTAGGTGGTAGGTAGATAAATCCTGCTGTAAGTTCTGTGTATGGTTTTCTGTAATTTTATCGAATGAACATGTGTCTCACACCTCCATCAAGATAGAGAATTGAGGTTGGAGTTAAAGTTCAAAGGTAGGACTTGCCTAACATGTTTGATCTCCAGCACTGCAAAAATAATGAATAAATGATACCCATTATTAATATTATTAACATGTATAATAATTTAACTGTTGTCACCCTGATAGACAAAAAAATAGCATGCCACTTGAGTTTCCATTTCTATGATTACTGATGAGACTGAAATCTTCTCATATGCTATTAGCCATTTGTATTCTTCTTTGTGATAAAAAAATCATATAAATGACCATTGCTTTTTTTCTTTTTCTTGAGTCAGGGTTTCTCTATGTAGCCCTGGCTGTCCTGAACTAGCTCTGTAGACCAGGCTGGCCTTGAACTCACAGAGATCTGCCTGCCTCTGCATCCGGGTACTGGGACTAGAAGTGTGTGCCACCACAGCCAAGCCATGAGCACTGCTTTATCTAGAATTTTTGTTCTGTATTCCTGACCTGTAGGCTTTAGCATTTGAATACTTGGTCCCCAGTTGGTGGTTCTATTTGGGAAAGGCTATATGTAGTCTTCCTGGCAGAAGTATGTCATGAGAATGGCAAGAACCTGTAAAGTTGAAGTTGCCTTGGAGACCCCAATATGTAAGAGATGCCAGAGCCATGGGATACCTGCCGAGGAAAGCTGCTAACAGGGAACGGAACCAGCCCAGGAGAAAGAATTGTGTTGCAGTCAACAATGGTGGAAGGAGTTGGACATCTGACATGGGGATGTAGAGTTTGGAGTTTGCCCAGCTGGTTTCCGGTCTTGCTTTGGTCCAGTATTTCCTCATTATGACATTTTGGAATGGTAATGTATATCCTGTGATGTTGGAAGTATGTGATCTGTTTTTTATTTTTATTTAATATGGGATTTTCAGTTAAAAGATTGCATGAAGGGGCTGGAGAGATGGCTCAGCGTTTACGAGCACTGACTGCTCTTCCAGAGGTCCTGAGTTCAATTCCCAGAAACCACATGGTGGCTCACACCCATCTGTAATGGGATCTGATGCCCTCTTCTGGTGTGTCTGAAGACAGCTACAGTGTATTCCCATACACTAAATAAGTACATCTTTTAAAAAAAAGAGAGAGAGAGAAAGATTCCATGAATCTCGGTAAAGACTTTTAACTTTGGACTTTTAAACATTGTTGAGACTGTGATAGACTCTGGGGACTTCTGAAGTTGGACTTAATGCATTTTACATTATGCTATGGCTACAAGTCTATAGGGGCCAGGGAGTGGAATGTGGTGGTTTGAATAGGTTTGACTCCCAGAGATTCATGTGTTTGAATGCTTGGCCCATGAAGAGTGGCAACATTAGAAGGTGTGGCCTTGTTGGGGCATACGTGGCCTTGCTGGAGGAAATGTGTCACTGTGTAGGCAGGCTTTGAGATCGCATATATATACATATGCATATACAGAAAATATATACATAAACATACACATACACATATACATATATGTGTTCAATCTCCACCCAGTGTGGAATCAGAGAGCTCCCAGCTCCTGTGGAAGATAGACCCCTCTGCTGCCTACAGGTCAAGATGTAGAACTCTCAGCTCTTCCAGCACTAAGTCTGCCTACCTACTGCCTTGCTTCCCGCCATGATAATGGATGAACCTCTGAAACCGTAAAATTAAATGTTTTCCTTTATAAGAGTTGCCTTGGTCACAGTGTTTCTTCACAGCAGTGAAACCCTAAGATAGTAGTTAAGGATGACCTTAAGTTTCTGATCCTGCTTCCACCTCCTGAGGTATACACTACCAGATGTGGTAGCAGTGACTGGGCTTTATACATGGTAGGTAAATGCTCTACTAACTGAACTATATTCTTAGTGTGTGTGTGTGCACGCGCGCATGTGTGTATTTAATTTAGACTAAATAGTGAGGCCTTGAATTCAGTAACCAGTAACCAGGGCTGGCCTCAAATTTAAGAATTAGATTCCAGATATTATGAGCAACCACAGCTAGCTCTGTTAAGTTATAAGAACAAACAACAACAGAAGAGAAAAAAAAAACTGAGACAGGATATTATGTAGCCCAGGCTGGCCTCAGACTTACAATATGGCCAAGAATGACCTTGGGCTCCTTGAATCTCCTGCCTTATTTCCCAAGAGGTAGGATTACAGGTGTGAGTCACTATGAAAGGCTTCTTTGAAGGAATTTTGAAGTTAAATACCTTTAAATCTCTATCTTGATAGAGACACTTTCTCCCTCATCAGACCCCACCACTGCCCCCTAGCTGCACCCTTACGTTGTCAAGTGCAGTTCCTCTTAGTGATGTTTGGGGGTGGCCCCTCTATCATTATCATTATACAACTGTGGGTGTCCAGGCTCCCAATCATAGGTTGCTTGGCTAAACCCTCCATGGCTTTCAGACATGGAACTGAAGGGCAGCTTTCCTGGTCACCTTTATCATCACTATGGTGCCCCATTTCCAAGATACCATCACCCTCCCTCAGCTGGAATTCATTTCTGCCTTGGAATGCCCTTCAATGAACTCTGTGTGGTTTTGAGGGGAAACAGATATCTCTTATACACGATTACAAAGATCTCAACCCACCTAGGCTGCAGGACGTGGCTGCTATAGCAAGCAAAGATCAGACCTCAGAAAGGGCGCAGGTGCACCATCTAGTGGCCCTTGCTGGAATGGCAGCAGATAAGTGAACACATTTTGTATTGGCTTTTCTGTGATCATGAACAAAAATTAAAACCCAAAAAGAACAGTATAATACCTAGAGATCACACCATACTAGAAACAGCAATAAAAGAAATAGAACCAAGCATGGTGGCACAAGCTTGTGATCTCAGTACTAGGGAGGCACTTTCAAGACAGCTAGGACTACGTGGAGAGACCCTGTCTCAAAAAACAAAGAAACATACATTCACACAGAGACAAAAAAAAAAAAAAAAAAAAAAAACAAAATTAAAAATCCTATTTCTATTTTATCTTCCTATTTTATTTAAAAAAAAAGATTGAAAAACCAAAAAAATATTTTAAAAAAAGATATATTTATCTATGGGGAGGAGTGGCTTGAGTCCATTACACGATGCATGTAGAAGTCAGAGGCCGACTTGCAAACCATTCTCCTGCTACCACATGAATCCTGAAGACTGAACTCATGTCGTCAGACTTGGCAGCAAGTGCCTTTACCCCCTGAGCCATCTCACTGGCCCATTTCCTGTCTCAATTGATCTAATAGCTAATTGTTCAAAGGTATACTAGCAACGAGATCAATAGTATGACAATGTATCTGTCAATTACATAAGATTTTATAATACATTGTAATTGCATCCAATTTCAATGAATAAGTGAAATTAAGGATACCAACGTTTACAGAAAGATACAAGTCCCCGTTGATTCATGGGCAGGTGATTACAGCAGTCAAAGACCAAAATGGCTGAGTCTTGGCTTCCAAATTTAAAGATATTGAATCTATATAAGTATCTTAGTTAGGGTACCATTGCTGTGAAGAGACAGCATAACCATGGCAACTCTTTTTTTTTTTTTAAGATTTATTTATTTATTATGTATACAGCATCCTGCCTGCATGTACATCTGCAGGCCAGAAGAGGGCACCAGATCTCTTTACAGATGGCTGTGAGCCACCATGTGGTTGCTGGAAACTGAACTCAGGACCTCTGGAAGAAAAGCCAGTGCTCTTAAGCGCTGAGCCATCTCTCCAGCTCACCATGGCAACTCTTATAAAGGAAAACATTTAATTGGAGCTGGCTTACAGCTTCAAAGGTTCAGTCCATTATCGTCATGGCAAGAAGTACAGCAGCATGAAGGCAGACATGGTACTGTACTGGAGAAGTAGCTGAGAGTTCTACATCTTTTGTTTTTGTTTTTGTTTTGGTTTTTGGTTTTTGGTTTTTCAAGACAGGGTTTCTCTATATAGCCCTGGCTGTCCTGGAACTCACTCTGTACACCAGGCTGGCCTCGAACTCTCGAACTCAGAAATCCGCCTGCCTCTGCCTCCCAAGTGCTGGGATTAAAGGTGTGTGTCACCACCGCCTGGCAAGAGTTCTACATCTTGATCCAAAGGCAGAAGGAGACTGTGCTATACTGGGTGCAGCTTGGGCACGAAGACCTCAAAGCCCACCCCACAGTGGCACACTACCTCCAGCAAGGCCACACCTCCTAATTATGCCACTCCCTACGGCCTATGGGGCCCAATTACATTCAAACTATCACAGAAGTAGAGGGGGAATGTCTGAGAGTTAGAGGAAGAGAGATCTGAGAAGGAACTGTGTGGCTAGAAAAAACGGAGAAGTGTCCCAGGCTACGGAAGAATTGAGAACAGAAGGGCAACCTAGAAATTCACATGCAGTTCTCAGAGGACTCTTCCTAATACATCTGGAAGAGGCAGAGGGTACAGGGAGCACCCCAGTACCCCTAGAACAAGGACCCAGAAAGGAAGGATTCTCAGTCAGCTAGTGCCAGTGTGGGCCAAGGCCCAGCCAGATATCTCTTGTAGGAAAATAGACCAGTGGGAACCATGACAACACATTCAGTTAGAAGCTGCCACAGAGACCAGGCTGGCCTTGAACTCACAGAGCTCTGCCTGCCTCTGCCTACCAAGTGCTGAGATTGAAGGTGTGCACCACTACACTTGGTCTCTTGAAGCATCTTCTTTGATGACAAGACAGATCTAACCAGACACCACCAGATGGGAAGCTTTACAGTGTGGTCGCTTCTGCCAGCCATGCTATTCCAAGCCCACCGTTACTGGCTTGTACAAGAGAGGTACCTAAATTATCACACTTTTCTTATGCTGTATAGAGGCCTGATTGGGTGATTATATATTCCTAAGATTTTTAGAAGAAGGAAAGGCAAAGAAGAAGAAGAAATAAGCACATCAGTATAACTGAGAACAAATTTCTTTTACTGGGGGTTTCTTGTGGCCAGATTCTTTTTTGTTGCTTTCTTTTTCAGGGTCACATTTCATAGTCTTGACTAATTTGCTATGTAGCTGAGATGACCTAGAACTTCTGACCTTCCTGTCTCCATTTCCCAAGTGCTGCGATCTGGTTTACCCGGTGCTGGAGACTGAACCCAGGGCCCTGTGTGTGTTAGACAAGTGCTCTACCAACTTAGCTAGGAAGAAAGAGTTTTGACTTTTTTCTCATTGCTCAGGTGCCAACCCTGAGAACAATGACCAGCAGGTGGCAGGTGCTTAATAGATATTTGCTGACTACAAAAATGTTTCTACTGGTATAACTGCAGAATAACATCACATACATGAAAACCTCCATGTGTGTATGTGATTATGCGCATGTGTTTATGTTTATATGTGCAATGTAGTGTATACTGTAAGCTTACATACATGTGCTGGTGTCCTGCTCTATCACTCTCTGTTTTGTCCCCCCACCCCCCGCTAGCAAGATTTTTGTCAACTTGGCATAGTCTAAAGTCATCAGGAAAGTCAGTCTCAGTTGAGAAAATAGGCCTAGCAGATTACTGTATGTAAGTCTGTCGGGTATTTTCTTGATAAATATTGATGTGGACAGACCCAGCCAACTAGGGGCAGTGTCAATCCCTAAGCAGGTGATTTTAGGAGTTATTAGAATGCAAACTGAGCAAGTCATTGAGAGTAAGCCAGTAAGCAGCATTCCTCTATTCTTTGCTTCAGTTCCTGCCTGCAGGTTCCTACTTTGGGTTCTGACTTCCCCCAGTGATGCACTGTGAGGTAGAAATGTAAGGTGAAAGGTCATGTTTATCATTATCTCCTTAGCCTAAGACGTTCACTTCAGTGGGCAATATCCAGGTCAGCCATATTGGTTTTTAACACCATCTCATCACTTCTATATGTGGGGAGGTGACGGGATATACACCTACAGATCCAACCTTTTGTTTCAGAAAGGATTTAAGGTGCTTTATAGGCAGAGAATTTTGTTAGTGGTTGCTGGGTTGGTTTGGGGTACGGGGGATCTAACACAGGCTCGCACACACATTAGGAGAACTTTCTACTTCTAAGGCGCATCCTGCAGCAAGGGCTGTGAACATGGCAACATCGGTAGAGTACTTGCCCACCATGCACAAAACAGTGGTTTTGATCTCCGGTACTAACTAAATCTAGCATGGGGGTGCACATCTGTAATCCCAGCCCTAGGGAGGTAGAAGGAAGAGGGTCAGAAGTTCAAAGTCATCCTTGGTCACACAGTGCCTAGTTTCCTGTCCAGTTGCTGGGATAAATGCATGACAAAAAGCAACTTAAGGGAGAAAACATTAACAGGAAGTCCATCACTATGGGGAAGTCAAGGCGGAGCAGAAAGCAGAAAGGCATGTTGTATCCACAGTCAGGAGCAGAGGAATGGGTACGTGCTCGCTTCTTGCTTGCCTCACCTTTTACTTTTTAACTCTTTTTTTTTTTTTAATGTATTTTATTATGTATACATTCTTCTGCCTTCATGTATGCCTGCAGACCAGAACAGGGCATCAGATCTCATTACATGTGGTTGGCTGAGAATTAAACTTGGGACCTCTGGAAGAACAGACAGTGCTCTTAACCGTTGAGCCATCTCTCCAGCCCAACTCTTTTCTTTTTTTTTTTTTTAAGATTTATTGATTGATTATGAATATAACATTCTGCCTGCATGTATGACTCCAGACCAGAAGAGGGCACTAGATGGTTATGAGCCACCATGTGATGCTGGGAATTGAACTCAGAACCTCTAGAAGAGTAGTCAGTGCTCTTAACCTCTGAGCCATCTCTCCCGTTTTTGTTTGTTTGTTTGGTTGGTTGGTTTGTTGGTTGGGTTTTTGGGGGGCTCTTTGTTGTTGTTGTTTTTTCAAGACAGGGTTTCTCTGTGTAGCCCTGGCTGTCCTAGAACTCACTCTGTAGACCAGGCTGGCCTAGAACTCAGAAATCCACCTGCCTCTGCCTCCCAAATGCTGGGATCAAAGGTGTGTGACACCACTGCCCAGCTCTACATGAGATGTTGACATGAAATTCCATACAAATCTGTCTACAGCAAACATTACAAAGAGAAACCCTGTCTCAAAAAAATAAACAACAACAAAGAACTCTTGTGGCAAATGAAAGAGTGTAACTGTAATACCTATCATTGCAGAACTCTGGAGGCTGAGACAAGAGGATTTTAAGTTTCAGACTAACCTGGGCTACATAACAAGACCCTGTCTCAGAAATATAGCCAAGGCCATGCACGGTAGCACACTTGTAATCAGGAGGTAGAGGCAAGATCAAGAGTTCAAGATCATTGCTAGCTACATAATGAATTGGAAGCTAGCCTGGACTATATGATACTGTCTGAAAAACAAACAGAAACACAGCCAGGTGTGGTAGTACCACCCAGCACTGGAAAGCTGAGGCACCAGGACCGCCATGGGTTCAAAGCTGACCTGGGCTACACAGCAGGACCTCGTCTCCAAGAACAAACAACAATAGCTGAGGGACAGCTCAGTAAATGTTCAATACACAAGCATGAGGTCCCGAGGTCCGGTTCAGAACCCATGTAACACCAGGCAGGGTAGCAACACTTGTAATCTCAGGGCTAGGGAGTCAGATACAGGAGGGTCCTGGGGCTCAGCGACCAGCCAGCCTTACCTACGTGGTGAACTCCAGGAACGAGATGACAACAGTGACAAAATAAAAGCAGCAAGGTCAGTATCTCAAAAGGAGGGACACACAGAGTTGACCTCTGGCCTTCGCATACACACACGCATACATGCATACACACCTGCACGCGTGCGTGCGCACACACACGCACACACACACGCACACACACACACACACACACGGTTTTACATACCCTTCCTATGCTCAAAACAAAACACAAAGAAACAAAATAAATATAGGCTGGAGAGGCAGCTACCTGGTGAGTGGATCTCACTTCAGGGCCCAACCCAAGAAAGCTGGTCTCATTTGCCTTACCTGCCTGGCCCATGATGCACATTTCTACCCTCTCTTGAGGATTCCAAAAGAAATGAGGGAGATCCCTCAGACTCACTTCCTTGGAGGAAGACAGGATCACCTGCTGGGTCCCTTTCATCTTCTGGGTGTATTCTACAACATTTGGCAAAATTTAAAATGTGAATGGTAAAAATAAATATAAATTAAAAAATTTTTAAAAGGGGGAGGGGGCTTGAAAGAGTAGAAAAACAGAGGACAAGAATATGTTATGGTGCAAAATGAATCCAGATTTTGATACTGCCAGAAGCTGGACTCCTTGAGCTTCTGTGGGCTTGGGCTTCCAGGACAGGTTTTAGAAGGAACCGGAGTCCTGAAATTGGTAGTGTCCTGCCTTTGTGGCAGTCAGCCGTTAGACTCTGGTTTCAGTTTTAAACACGTGGCTTTAAAGGGGACTTTCCCCCTGGAACAGGAAATGCTGACAACAGGCAGAGCCTTGACCAGAGACCAAGCCTGTCAGAAAACACCTGCATCTGGTGAGCTATAGTGGCCAGACTGACAGGAGTAGCCACACAGCCTCCAGTAGCTAGCCAGCTAGCCCTAAGCAGGCGATTCAGACGGCCGAGACCCAGGACCTTGTCAGGAGCCAGCCCAGAAGTTGTGAAAACTCAAAGCCTCTCTTCTTTTGCAAGGGGAAGTGAAGGGAAATGAGAGCTAACACTATGGCAAGCAGCTGTCACGGACTGTAGACTCATGCTTTGTCAACCTGAGGAACTAAATGCCAAGATTGCCTTTGGGCAAAGGATAACTGAGGCAGGGCATGGTGGGACATGCCTGTAACCCCAGCCCTCAAGAGGCTGAGGCAGGAAGCCTGGGCCACAAAGAAACATTCTTTCTCAAAGGGGACACAAGACAGAGCACTGTGTCCTGTGACCCCAGCGGTAAGCAGCTGTGACAAGCCACCAACGAAACAGACACCAAACCACTAGAATAAAGCCATGGGGTTCACCTGGCACCGGCCCTAGAGACCAGAGCAGAGATCCCTAAACCAGTTTGGCATTCAGTTATTTTCTTGGGGATGATCACTCCTGAATTTTAAAATTCCAAGACCGAAAAAGTAGACTGCTCCTATAATGCCAGAATGTTGGAGGAAGAGGCAGCAGGATCAGGAGTTCAAGGTTGTCCTTGGCTATATGGTAAATTACAAGCTGACCTGGGGGTGGGGGTGGGGGAGGAGAGAGAGAGGGAGAAAGGGAGGGAGGGAGGGAGGGAGAGAGAGAGAGAGAGTGTTTTGGTCTGGCATACCTTCGCCCAAATAACTCATGTCTACAGAGAGTAGAGACTGAATCTGGGACCAGAAGATGTGATACGGATTGAATCCAGGGCCCCATATTAACCTACTATGTTCTCTACACATACATTGTATGTGCATTAAAAAATTCCTCTTTTTTTTCCTACAGTATGACACAGCTGCCTCATGTTTTCCCCCTACCAGCATGCCTTACAGGGTGTTCCAGATTAGTTCAAGAGTTTCTTCCCGATCCCATTTCTACACAGCATTCCGGCAAATGGCAGCACCTGTGTAGAGCACTGGGCTTCTTTCTGATCTCAGAAGTTACCGACACTACTGCAGTTATAAACTCTGGAAATTTTGACTTTTCACAAAAGAAGTGTAGTCCCTGCGGGGGGGGGGGGGGGAATGAAAACAAAAGAATGAAAAAGAAAGGGTGGCATATCTTTGTCAGTTGCTGCCAAACCCTCCTCCCTACGGTCCCCTCGGTCCCCTCGATTCCGCTGCCCCACCTGTAGCACCCAGCTGCAAACAGACCCATCCTGACCCCTGGTCTGGAAAACTGCTTTTTAAAGCCTCCTATGTAGTTGAGTTGGCTGTGTAAGTGGGCACAATCCCGGTGGAAGAGGAGCTTCCTCCAGCCAAGGCTCCTTTGCTATTATTGGATGCTCTCCAACTCCCCATGGCCATTTGTGTAGCGATTCTGCCCAGACAAGAGCTACTCCTGGATCCCACTCACCTTTGAACCCCTAGAGTCATACACAGTAAGTAACCAATAAAGGTTTATTGTGGGCTGTTCTGATTCGTTTTTGTTAACTTGACACAAGCTGGAGTTGTGTAGGAGGAGGAGACATTGACTGACAGAGTTCCTCCATCAGGACGGCCGAGTTTTAAGGCCGGCAGAGTTTTAAGGCATTTTCATGGCTACTGGTTGAAGGGAAGGGCTGGTGCCATCCCCGGGCAGGTGGTTGTATATTAAAGCAGGCTGAGCAAATGGTAAGAGCATGCATGCCCTTAGGCTACACTCCACCAAGGCCTTCACTTCTGTTCCTGCCCCAGGTTTCCTCCCTGCTTGAGTTCCTGCCTTGGCTTCTCCCTGTCAGATTGACTGTAATCAGGACATGGAAGGCACAAACCCTTTCCTCTCCTAGTTTCCTTTGGTCATGATGTTTACCACAGCAACAGAAAGCAGAATAAGACATGGGGGCTGGGAACATGGCTTAGCCACCAGAGGGTCTGCACAGCATACACAAAGCCCTGGGTTTGATCCCCAACACTTCCCAGACCACATATGGCAATACACTTCCGTAGGTCTCCAGAAGTGAAGGCAGGAAGATCAGAAGTTCCAGGTCTGGCAAGTAGCATGAGGACCTGAGTTCAGCCCCACTGTCCATGAAAATAAGGGGGTGACTGTGCCCTTAGGGTGCTAGCCCTGGGGAGGCAGAGACAGGAACATCCTAGCAAGGCCATGGCTGGCCAACCTACCTCAGTTGGCAAGTTCCAGGTTCCAGAGAGTGTCCCTATCTAAAAATAAATAAACAAGCAAGCAAACAAACAAAATAAATAAAAGTTTGGGACTGGTAGGATGTCTCAGTAAGTATTGATACTTTAAAAAAAAAAGTTATATTAGATTAGAGAACAAATTCAGATTGGCTTCTATGGGCCTAGCAGTGTGTAAGTTCAGCACTGGGCGGGGGCAGAGACAGGAGGCTCTCCCTTCTGGCCAGTCCAACCAAAACAGTGAGCTCTATATCTAATGAGAGAACCTGTCTCAAAAAATAATGTGGAGGGCTGGAGAGATGGCTCAGTGGTTAAGAGCACCAGGTGCTCTTCCAGAGGTCCTGAGTTCAATTCCTGGTACCACATGGTGGCTCACAACCATCTGTAATGGGATCCAATGCCATCTTCTGGTGTGTCTGAAGACAGCTACTCTCTCTCTCTCTCTCTCTCTATATATATATATATATATATATAAAATCTTTAAAGAAAAAAGAAAAAATAATAATGTGGTGAGCCCTTGAGAAATATGCCTAAAACTCTGGCCTCCACACATATATACATATCCCCACCCACACAGATGCATATGCACACACACAATAAGTAATAATAAAAAATAGTAATAATTAAAATTGTAAAAAAAAAATCTGTTTTTTTTCCTCCCAGCTCCTGCTCCCAGAATCGATGACTCTGAGACTATTTATTATTAAATACCTAGAACATAAGTTTTGGCTCATTTCCTGACTAGTTCGTAACTTATTGAACACATTCAAACTGTTCTGTCTACCATTTGGTCAGTTACCTCTCCTCCAGTCCCAGCCTGTTTCTTCTTTCATGTCTCCTCAGTGCCTCTCTCAGAATCTTTCCCGAATCTCACTAGAATTTCTCTCCAAGCCTCTCCCTGCATCTGCTTTTAGTCTCTCACTATTTCCCAGAATCCTCTCTTCCTATCAGTGTCCCGCCTCCTATTTTCTGACTCAGTTCATTAGCCATCGGCTTTTTTTATTCACAGGTGATGCTTATAAAAGATTCCCTTTACATAAAGTTTTAAAATAAAGTTTGAACTTTACAAAAGAAAGAAGGGAAGAGAGAAGAAAAGCACCTGAGTGTCTAAGTTCCACCGTGTGAGACTAGAGTAATCCGCAGCTATCCCTGGACACAGCAACCTCAACATCCTGGCCTTTTTTTTCTTTCTTCTGCCCCAAATTTCCCAAGAAAGATTACTTATTAACTATCTAAAACAAAACTGGCTTGTGCTTTGAAGACTTTCAAAGCATCTTGACTCAGTCGCAGAATCGATAGCTCCTTGTGCCCACGCTGACCTTAACCGCGAGATACAGCTCCTGTCTCAATCCTGCATGAAGACTCAGTGGGGCCATATTGTCAGGTAACATAGAAGTGTTTCCCCTGGGGCTGCAGTGTGCCAGGCACTATGCCAGTAACGGCTGATTTCAGAGAGCACACACACGAGCACACACACACCCAATCACATTCCAGTAAATGTCTGTGATTTGTCTCTCAGCCCTACCTTGAAGCCATCCCTCTTCCTCCTGAACCTTCTACATGTCTCTGAGCTTAGGGATCATTCCGGAACTGTGATGGTTTGTATATGCTTGGCCCAGGGAGTGGCACTATTAGGAGGTGTGGCCTTGTTGAAGTAGGTGTGTCTCTGTGGGCGTGGGCTTAAGACTCTCACCCTTGCTGCCTGGAAGCCAGTCTTCTTCTAGCAGCCTTCAGAGGAAGATGCTGAACTCTCAGCTCTGCCTGCACCATGCCCACCTGGATGCTGCCATGTTGTCTTGATGATAATGAACTGAACCTCTGAACCTGTAAGCCAGCCCAAATTAATGTTGTCCTTATAAGAGTTGTCTTGGTCGCCGGGCTGTGGTGGCGCACACCTTTAATCCCAGCACTTGGGAGGCAGAGGCAGGCGGATTTCTGAGTCCGAGGCCAGCCTAGTCTACAGAGTGAGTTCCAGGACAGCCAGGGCTACACAGAGAAACCCTGTCTCGAAAAACCAAAAAAAAAAAAAAAAGAGTTGTCTTGGTCATGGTGTCTGTTCACAGCAGTAAAACCATAACTAAGGGAGGAGACAACAAATCTGGTCTTGACCCACTGGAGTGACTCTCAGGCAGGCATTGTGGGTAACAGATTTTCTCTTTGAGGTTTGATTTACCCATGAAAGAACCAGGAAGAGCCTTATTGCCAAGTAGAATAAACCCCAGAAAACAGGAAGAGTGGGACACCAGAGAGTGACAGGAAGTCAGACACAGGGTGGACAGACTGACACAAGGTGGGGAGGGGGGCTTTAGAGGAAGCCCAAAGCACCAGAAAAGTATTCATATTCTTAGGCCTGAGCAGCATCTGAAAGAAAGACATAAAAGAGAGAGAGAGAAGAGAAAAAAAAAAAAAGTTATACCTTTCTGCATCAGGGCTCAGAAAAAAAAAGAAACCCAGCTCCAACCTTATGGCAGTTCCTAGGGACTGGTGTTTGCTGTTGTTTTAAAATTACATTTACGCTAAGCATAGTGGTATATGACTTTAATCCCAGTTACCCAAGAGGCAGATTTCTGTGAGCTCAAGGCCAACCACAGCTACACAGTGAGATCCTGTTTCAAAGTTAATTAATGAATTAAACATTACATTTATCTGATTGCTTGGTGTGTATGTGTGCACACACTTGCCACAGCACAAGTGTGGCAGCCAGAGGACAGCTTTCAAAGTCACTTCTCCCCTGTCACTATGTGGGAGCCGGAGACTGAGCTCCAGTCCTCAAGCTAGGCAGCAAACACCTTCCCTCACTGAGCTATCTGGGCATAGGTAGGAAAAAAATCCCTAGATGCTTGGGTAAGCCTTGGGCACTCTGAGAGTCAGTGTAGCAAGAAGCCTTACATGCTGCACAGATGAAGCAAATTCATCAAAATATGGAAGAGAGAGGCAATGGTCAGGAAAAGCCAGGCCCTAGGAATGTCTGGGAATTATCAGCCTAGTTTGGTGTCGAGCTGGGAGTCCTACTTGCCTTGAGTAGTAATGAGTAGCTGTTGGCCTCTTGGGACACACACTAACTGAAATAATTATTGGATATTGTATGTCTCTAGAGGAACAGATCTTACAGAATGAATATATATATATATATATATATATATATAAATATATATATATATTCATTATATATAGTATATGCACACATTCAATATATTATGTATTTATATAAATGTATATATATATATGGCTAGAGAGATGGCTCAGTGGTTAAAAGCACCGTCTGCTCTTTCAGAGGTCCTCAGTTCAATTCCCAGCCACCACATGGTGGCTCACAACCATCAGTAATGGGATCTGATGCCCTCTTCTGGTATGTCTGAAGACAAAGACAGTGTACTCACATACATGAAATAAATAAATCTTTAAAAAAATGTATATATAATATATAAAAATGTGTTTATACAAATGTATATACATATAAAATATATGTGTATAAAATGAATTATATATATATATATATATGGCTTACATACTGTGATCCAACTAGTCCAACAATGGCTGTCTACCAATGGAAGGTTCAAGAATATAGTAGTTGCTCAGTCCATAGGGCTGGATGTCTGAGCTGGTTTTCAGCACACTGTAGAATCTGGAAGTAGTAGACTCCAATGCCAGTAAAGGAATGGACTTGCTAGCAAGTGTGAGGGCAAGCAGAGAGAGAAAGCAAGCTTCTTTCTTCCACGTCCTTTATAGAAGCAGCAACCATAGGGTGTGTTCCACATTAAAGGTGGATCTTCCAACCTCAAAAAATCTGGATTAAAATTGTATTTTCCCATCTCAAAGATCCAGATTAGAAGTGGTCTTCCCATATCAAACTATTTAATTAGGAAAAAAATTCCTCGCCTGTGTGGTGATACACACCTTTTATCTCAGCACTGTCTACAAAAGTAGGCAGATCACTCTTGAGTTTGAGGCCAACCTGGTCTACAAAATGAGTCTAGAATATCTAGAGAATGTTAAACAGAGAAACCCTGTCTCAAAGAACCAAAAAAGAAAGAAAGAAAGAAAGAAAGAAAGAAAGAAAGAAAGAAAGAAAGAGAAAGAAAGAAAGAGAAAGAAAGGGAGGGAGGGAGGGAGGGAGGGAGGGAGGGAGGGAGGGAGGAAGACAAAGAAAGAAGACAAAGAAAAAAATTCCTCACAGATGAGCACAGCTCCTACCACCAAGCTGTTCTGGTCCAACCCCAAATATCTCTCCCCCCCCTGCTCTTTTTATTGCCCATTCTATAACAGTGATTTGCTAGCTACCCTCTCCTTGGTGGGCTTTGTGCTGAGCACTGGTGACTCTTTCCGTTTGGAATGTCCCCTGCAGTACTGTTCTAAAAGTCTGGTCCTCAGCTTATGGTGCTGTTTTGGAGGCTGTGGAGACTTTAGTAGCTGGGGGCTGGGAATTCAGTAGGGGTGGGCTTTTGAGGTTATAATCAGCTTCTGGTTCCCCTTCCCCAGCTCCCACCACCATGACCAGGTGCTCCGCTGTGCCTTCCCTGCTATGACTGCCGAAAGCACCTGTGAGCCAAAAGTCACCTGTCCTCCTTAAGCAGTTTCTGCTGGGTGTTTGGGCAGGGCAAGAATAAGTAATAAAAACAGTCTGGAAGGCATAGGGACCAGTGAAATCTGGGCCTTTCCCAGCACAAGTCAAAGTGCCAGCCTCCTGGGTGATAAGATTTTGGACTTACAACACCATACCTGATGTACGTGGCTCTGGGGATCAATCCAGGGCTTTGTGCATGCTAGGTGTGGTGATTTAAATGAGAATGGCCCTCCATAAGCTCATCTATTTGAATGTTTAGTCATCAGGGAAAGGCTTTACTGGAGAGGTATTTGGAGGTGTGGCCTTGTTGGAGTGAGTGTGGCCTTAATGGAGGAAATGTGTCACTTTTGGGGTAGGCTTTGGGGTTTCAAAATCTTAAGCCAAGTTCAATGTCTTTCTCCTTCATACTGCCTTTGGATCCAGATGTAGAACTCTGAGCAACTCCAGCACCATGTCTGCCTGTATGCTGCCATGCTTCTGGCCATGATGATAGTGAACTGAACCTCTGAAACTGTAAGCCAGCCCCAATTAAATGTTTTCCTTTAAACGTTAAATGTTCCCCATAGTCATGGTGTCTCTTCATAGCAATGAAATTCTAAGTGAGACACTAGGCAAGCACTCAGCCAGCTAAGCGACGCAGCCACAGGTTTGTGGTTTTGAGACAAGGTCTCAGTTAACAGCACAACCTAGTCTGGAATTTACTATGTAGCTATGGTGATTTGAATGAGAATGTTCTCCATAGTCTTAGGCATTTAAATGCTTCCTCCCCATTTGATGGTGCACTTTGGAAAAGCTTAGGAGATGTGGCCTTGGAGGAAACAGAACCCAAATCACAGTCATAAAACCAGAGATTCACAGAAATGAACTCTGGAACACATGGTAGCCTCCCTGTCTGGTCCCCCAAGAAGGTTCTTTTCCCCAAGATCTAGCATTTATACAAAAGCCATTTCCTCAGGGACTTGAAGAAAGTTCCTGCTTGCTAATAAAGGGAATCATTCTCCTTATCTCTGGTGTGAGAAACTTGTGGTCCTTTATTAACACATGACTGTGGTGTCTATTAACTTGTCAAGGTCAATATGCCTCTGAGCTCCCTCAGTCCCTACTCACAAGCCCCATGTCAGCTCAGAAGCCCCCTTTCTTCCATCCCCATTTAACCCTGAAAATCTTCCCTGTTCCTTCTCTTTGCTTTCCTTGGCAGTTTGAAATAAACTTTTCCCTTTTCATCCATGGAGTGGCTATTTGGTTTCTTTACTACATTCATTTTCGTTCACTCCCCAAAACAGCATGGAATGGGGCTGGGCTGCCATGGCAGTGGCTATTTTCTTGGTGGTGCCCACTCCTAAATTTTAAAAGCCAAGGATAAAAGTGGGGCATCCCCTATAATCCCAGAACACTGGAAGAGGAGGCTGGAGAATCAGAGAAGCTCAAGATCAGCGCTGGAGATTTGGGTCAGCATTTAAAAGCATAGAGCAAGTTTGAGCCAGCATAGCCCACATGAGACCCTGTCTCAAAACAACAGCAAAAATCCTCAAAGACCAAGGTCAACAAGGCAGCTCTTGGGTTAAGGCTCCTGCAGCCCAGCCTGGTGATAGGAGCCAATTCCCAGAAACCACCTGGTGGAAGGTAAGAACCAAAGGACTGCTCCTTCAAATTGTCTTCTGACCATCACATGTGCAACACACACACACACACTAAACAAAACTAGGCTAGGTGTTAGTATTCTGTATAAACTCCACCTCCACAGTTACCTGGCAACAGCTGGGTAGGTCTGCCCACTATAAAAGGGGCTACCTGCCCCCTCCTCCCTCTCTTGCTCCTTGGCCCTGCACCTGCAGGCTCTCCTCTGCCCCCTCCCCTTTCCCTGCCCCCTCTCTCCACGTGATCATGGCCGGCCTCTACTCCTCTACTTCTCTGCTCACTCTCCTCTCGCTCTCTTCCCTCCCCCCCAAATAAACTCTCCCTCGTGGAACCATCTGGTCTGCTGTAATCTGTTCCAAGTTTTGAGCCATAAATCTTTTCACTGGATATAGTGGTACCTGTATTTACTCAGGGAAGCAGAGGCAAATAGGTCCTTGTGAGTTCAGCCTGGTCTATATAGAAATTCCAGTACAGCCAGGCACTAGTGGCGCAGGCCTTTAATCCCAGCACTTGGGAGGCAGAGGCAGGTGGATTTCTGAGTTCGAGGCCAGCCTGGTCTACAGAGTGAGTTCCAGGACAGCCAGGGCTACACAGAGAAACCCTGTCTCAAAACACACACACACACACACACACACAAAAGAAAGGAAGGAAGGAAGGAAGGAAGGAAGGAAGGAAGGAAGGAAGGAAGGAAGGAGGGAAGGAAGAAGAAATTCCAGTCCAGCCAAGGCTACATAGTGAGACCCTGTCTCTAAATAAATACATAAAATGAAATAAAAGTAAAATTTAAAATGTAGTTAAAATTTTTTTAGAAGATTTAATTTTCTTTGCTAATTGACCATGCATGCCTTTAATCTCAGTGCTCTGAGGCAGAGACTGACAGATCTCTTTGAGTTTGAGGCCAGCCTGTATGAAATCAAAACAGGAAAAATAGACCTTACAGGTTAAGAGTTCTGTTTGCAGTTAAGAATACATTCCTGAGGCTGGAGAGATGGCTCAGTGGTTAAGAACACTGACTGCTCTTCCAGAGGCCCTGAGTTCAATTCCCAGCAACTACATGGTGGCTCACAACCACCTGTAATGGGATCCAATGCCTTCTTCTGGTGTTTCTGAAGACAGCAACAGTGTACTCACATACATGAAATAAATAAATAAATCTTGTCCATTTGTATCGGATGGACTTGATCATGTGTGGGCAGGAGGTATGTGGACAGGAGTTACATCAGAGTGTACACTTGCCCTTGATTAATCCTAGTGGAAATGAAGTGAATTGTATATTTTGTCTTTTTAAGCACCTGCAAACTGTGACTTGGGGCCATTTTCCTTAGAACTCAGGTATGGGCCTGGCTAGAGTCCATAAACCTGGCCAGTATTTAATTAAAGGTTGTTTCAAATTTGGCTTAAAATTGAGGTAGTGGTCTTACTTTTGACGAGTAGGATTAATGCCTGGTCTACAGAGCAAGTTCCAGGACAGCCAAGGCTACACAGAAACCATGTTTAAAAAAAAAAAAAAAAAAAAGACGTGTAAGTATCTGAGTGTAGGTGTTTGTACATGAGTGTACGTACCTACCTACCGAGGCCAGAGGTACCAGATCCTCCTGGAGCTGGCATTAAACGCAGCCGTAAGTAATCCGATGTGGACTCTGAGCACCAAACTCAGATCCTCTGTGATAACAGTGTGGGCTCTATTACACCCACCTCTCCAGTCACAAAACTTTTTTTTTAAGTCGAAGACCAAAGGAGAAGTGTTGACAATGAAAATAGAAAGGTTTTCATTCCTAAAATCTACATTTTAAAAAAATCATTAAGCTAGGGTTGGTAGCACACCCCTATAATCCCTGGCACAGGCAGAGGGGAAGTGAATTCCTGTGAGGCCCAGGCCAGCCCAACCTCCATTAGAAAAGGAAAAAAAAAAAAGCCAAAACTACTATAGCATCATAGTGAAATAATGCCAGTATACATCCTTAGGGTTTATTGAGTTCCAGGTTTGGGGTGGGAAGCCTTCAAGAGAGCGACTGGCCATAGTAGCCGGAGAGAGAGTAGAGAGAGAGAACTACAGCGGGCACAGGAGGTTCCCTGGGGCGTGGAGCAGTACGGAGCCTGAGGTGTGCCTCATCTATGCACTACGGTCAGCACTCAGGCCTTCATGACTTCCCTGGACTCGGGATCATTAGCTGCTGCCTTGCCCCCACCTGTCGTCCAGATATGACTTCCTGTTTGGCAAATTCTGAGGGATCCTCTCCCTGCTCCTCAAACTCCCCCTTTTTTGTAAACATAGTGTTCACCATTCCCCAGACCTTATCCTTCCCTTCAGCCAGCTGGAATTTCCTGTCCCACTGTCCTCCCAGCAGGAGACTCCATTACTGGTTCTGAGTCACTCAGGGGTGATTCAAGTGTGACTCACGGCACCGTGGCCCCTCCCATTTCGACTCACCTCGGCTGGGTGTGGCTCCCGCCCATTCACTGGCCAGGATCTTTCAGCAACAACTGATGTGAGACTCCTCCCCCATCACAGAGACCTGGCATGAAAAGGACCCTCGACAAAGGAGAAATCTGGCCAGTACAGAGGCAGCTAGACCTCAGAAGCTCAAGCACTCCAGTGCTGGCTGAGAAGTTAGCTGAGCTGGTTTCCCTGTCCCCACCCTCCTCAGACCCCGCCTCCAGCTAAAATCAAAGAGCATCTGGCTTTTCAGAAACCCACCTTTCTGTCCCCATGGATCACTCCAAATACCCATTTCCAGCTGGGATCAACTATGGGTCACAGGCTGACTAACCGTAATTATGATCAGAAAAGTATTCAGTTTTAAGTTGGATACAAATTTATGTACTGGGCAAACAAAAAACAAACAACCAAACATCTCAAAGGAAATAAGAGATACTTTATTCTGGAGTCAAGTCTGAGTGACCATGGCCCAGGAACACAAATGTAAGCTACCACAAATTCCACGTTCCAGCGCAGTAACAGTCTGGTGAAGTTTTGTTGTTGTTCTGTTTTTTTGAGACAGTTTTTCTGTGTAGCCCTGGCTGCCCTGGAATGATGCTTGCTGGTTCATTTGCTGGCTTACTCTCTGTGAAGGCTCTAACTTAACCAGCCTCGTATACAGCCCAGAAACACCTCCTTGAGAAATGGTTCTGCCAATGGTGGGTTGGCCCTCCCACATCCATCATTAATCAAAACAGTATCCCACAGACATACCCATAGGCCAATCTGATGTAAGCAACTCACATTAAACCTGGCTTGTGCACACCTGTAATCCCAGCTTTTTCTTGGAAAGTAGAGGCAAGAGAATCAGGAAGTCAAGGGTATCAGCGATAACTTAGGGGGCTTAGAGACAGGCTGGAGTACACAAGACCTTGTCTCAAAAACAGAGGTGTGTGTGTGGAGGGGAATGGGGAAGTGGGGTGGAGATATACTTTGTGGTGGTTTGAATATGCTTGGCCCAGAGTATGGCACTATTAGGGGGTGTGGCCTTCTTGGAGTAGGTGTGGCCTTGTTGAAAGAAGTGTGTCACTATGAGGATGGGCTTTTCTGAGCCTTCCTTTGACAAATTAATCTGATTCTCTTCATGTTAGTCTTAGCCTCAGGAAGACTCTTCAGATAAGGGCAAAAAGCACTCACATTCTTCACCAAAAAGAGTCTCCAGGCCACATACTAACATTCTTCTCCCCTGAAACCTTTGGAGCTGGACCCTCACAGTTCAAGTCTTGCTCAGCAACAATGATTCCATGTTCCTACCAGAATGGCCCATTAAGTCCCACTTAAAGCATTCCACTACTTTCCAAATCCAAAGTCCCCAAATCTATGTTCTTCCAAACAAAAGCATGGTCAGGTTTATCACAGCAATACCAGTCCCTGGTACCAACTTCCGTCTTAGGGTTTCATTACTGTGAAGAAACACTATGACCAAAGCCACTCTTGTATGATCAAGGTCATTTTGGATTTGTTTTGTTTTGTTTTGTTTTTTTTCAAGACAGTGATTCTCTGTATATCCCTGGCTGTCCTGGGACTCACTCTGTAGACCAGGCTGGCCTCGAACTCAGAAATCCACCTGCCTCTGCCTCCCAAGTGCTGGGATTAAAGGCATGTGCCACCACTGCCCAGCTCCAAGGACAATTGGGGCTGGCTTACAGGTTCATAGTTTCAGTCCAATTATCATCAAGGCAGGAACATAGCAGCATCCAGGCAGGCATGGCACTGGAGAAGGAGCTGAAAGTTTTACATCTTGTTCTGAAGGGAACCAGGAGAAGAGTGTCTTCCAAGCAGCTAAGAGAGCCTCAAAGCCCATCCCTACAATGTCACACTTCCTCCAACAAAGCCATATCCACTCCAACAAGGCCACACCTCCAATAGTGCCACTCCCAGGGCCAAACGTATTCAAACCACCACGTGTTCAGTTGTTAAAATCATGCTTGAAGGCTGGAGAATAGCTTAGTGATTGAGAGCACTGGCTGCTCTTCCAGAGGACCTGAGTTCACAGCTCACAACTGTCTGTAGCTCCAGTCCCAGCAGACCTGACACCTTCATACAGACATGCATACAGGCTAAACACTAATGCATATAAAATGAAATAAGAATAAATAATTTTTTAAAAAGAGCACACATAAACTGCCCTTGCAGAGAATTCACATTTGATATCAAATGACTCACAGTTATGTCCATGGGCACCTGTACACGTGTGGCAGACATCACATATGCATAATTTTATTTTATTTTATTTTATTTATTTATTTATTTATTTTGGTTTTTTGAGACAGGGTTTCTCTGTGTAGCCCTGGCTGTCCTGGAACTCACTCTGTAGACCAGGCTAGCCTCGAACTCTCAAACTCAGAAATCCACCTGCCTCTGCCTCCCAAGTGCTGGGATTAAAGGTGTGCGCCACCACCGCCCGGCCTATTTTTTTTTTTTTTCTGAGATAGTTTTTCTACAGAGCTCCGGTCCACCTAGAACTTGAAGTCCTCCTAATTCAGCTTCTCAAGAGCTGGAGTTGCTTGTATGCACCATGGTGTCTAACCTAATATTCTGATTCATACACATTCATCTACATTCAATATAGTAATTCAATATATACATATAGTATGTAATGATCAAACCAATGGAGATAACATTTTCAGCTCCTTAAACAGCTTCTTGGGGCTTGGGGAGATAGCTGAGGGGGTCAAGTGCTTGTTCTGCAACTGTGTGGACCTGAATTTGGATCCTCAGTGGCCACACAAATCCCAGGAACTCAATGGCCAGCAGATCTACGCAAGGTGGAGAACACCATGCTCACTGAGAGAGACTCTGTCTCAAACTAAGGTGGGGGAGAGAAAGAGACAGAGAGAGAAAGAGGAGAGCGGAAGACATCAGCTGACATCCATGTCTGGCCTGTGCATTGGCACATGGGGGAGCACACCTCCATATATAAACATAAACCATATTACACGTGAGAGTGGAGCATACTTTTGTGGTTTTCTGTAGTGCTGGTTAGGATCCAGGGACTAGTTTATGCTAGGCAAATGATCATTAGAAGTAAGTATTTAAAAAGTGGGGCTGCACAGGCCGACCATCTAAGCTGCAACCGCTCTGCCTAGCTCAGCTGCCATGTTCTGCAGCCGGAGGCCACGTGCATGCCACAGCTAGAAACAGCCATCCAGAAACACCAGCCATGCCACCCACAAGACGCCAACGTGGGAGATGGCTCTGCCAATCTTCCATGACGTCTCCGCAAGCCTGGGCAGTGCCCAGACCATCCTGCCATCCATGTGGGCCCAGTACAAATGAGACTCTAATGCTTAGACTATCCAAAGGCTTTATATGTTTGGTAATGCTCAATAACAAGATGCCCACACAATCAGAGGTGTAACCCAATACCCAACCTAGATATACCAACTATCTTTAACTGCTAGAGACACGTGCACGTCCGCTTCCATGTTCCTCCCCCCATCTCTCATCTCTCCCTCTCCCTTCTTTCTTCTTTCCTCTTCCTCTTCTTTCTCCTCCCATCATAGCTCCTCCCAACTTGCGGGGAAAATTTCCTGCTACATTAGTGTGCTATACCTGAGCCTTAAATTCTTATTAATGAGTATTAACTATATTATGAAGTGGAAATGTAAGGGTTCTTTGGAAAGTCAATTGGATAGGGTTTTGCTGGGGCAAACATGTGAAGGACTGTTTAGTTAAAATGGACACAGGTGAAAAGCTAAGGCAGGCTCATGAAGGAACATTTTGCTGAAGCAGACACAGGTGAGAGGATGTTCTGCTAAAGCAAGCATGTGAAATATACGTGAAGAAGGGTTCTTTGCTAATGACACCCATGTATTGGTTCACTTTTCATTGCGTAGTTGAGCTGCATTTGTCAGGACTCCATAGAGAGAAACACACCAAAACACTTCCGGTGGTATGCTGCAGTTTGTTGCCGATTCCAAGGGCTCTGGCTGACTGGATGCATGTGCTGAGACAAGACCCATGCTAAGGCAGGGCACTTGGAAGACAAGTGATGTCTGGAGGGTTTAAATAGGACTCAAAGGACAGTGTCAGAGGCAGAGTTTGGCTTGCTGATAGAGCTAGCCATGCAAGGCTTGTGGCACAGCTGGGAACTTTATTCTGGTGTTCTTCCTGGTCCTTTCTCCTGCTTACTTGAGCTGAGGCTGAGGCCTAGCTGTCTCTGTTAGGTATTGCCATAGCTGCTGATTCATATTTGCTAACCTGACTCTACAGAACTGGATTGCTGATGTACCCATGAAGTGTTTACAAGCGGACAGAGCTACCTCTGCTAACCTGTGACAGAACAGCTGATTTCCAGACAACACAGATGGGAGTTGCTCCAAAGGACCTTTCTAAACAGGTCCACTTCCCTGTATCCTTTCCTTTCCACAACCTCTGGTAGGTGGTGGGCTAAAAGGGAGGTTAAAGCATTTAAGAACCATCATTAAAAATAAGGTTTGAGCCAGGCAGTGGTAGCACATGCCTTTAATCCCAGCACTTGGGAGGCAGAGGCAGGTAGATTTCTGACTTTGAGGCCAGCCTGGTCTACAGAGTGAGTTCCAAGACAGCCAGGGCTACACAGAGAAACCCTGTCTTGAAAAACAAAACAAACAAACAAACAAACAAAAGGTTTGAAAAAATTAAAATTACAACATTATATAGTTACTATATTATATATAGTTAAAATATATATTTATAAGTATGTGTAGTTATTACTTGTTAATAAATAATATAAAGTATATACTCTATATAGTTATTATACATTATATATAACCACATATAAAATTTATGAATGCCTAGGCCTTAGAGCTAGGACTGTTTCCAAATAGCTCATATATCTTTTTTTTTTTTTTTTTTGTTTTTCGAGACAGGGTTTCTCTGTGTAGCCCTGGCTGTCCTGGAACTCACTCTGTAGACCAGGCTGGCCTCGAACTCAGAAATCCACCTGTCTCTGCCTCCCAAGTGCTGGGATTAAAAGCGTGCACCACCACCACCACCTGGCTTTTTTTTTTTTTTAATACCTTCATTTATTTTAAACATATGGATGTTTTGCCTACATGTATGTCTGTACACCCTGTTCATGTGTGATGGAGACCAAGGGATGGCTTCAGATCCCCTGGAACTGAAGTTACAGACATTATGAGCAGACACATGGGATTTGAACCCAGGACCTCTAGAATTGCAATGCCCTTAACCTCTGAGCCATCGCTCCAGCCCCCTCATATATCTTAATTAACCCATTTACTGTAATCTACATTCTGCTACATGACCATTACATCTCCTTCAGTTCCTGTTTTTTCCTCCTGTCAAATTCCCCCCACCCCCAACTGCCTGATTTTTTCCCAGAGTTCCTATCTCTTCCTGGATGCCCCACCTTTTCTCTCCTACCCTGCTATAGGCCATCAACTCCTTATTAAACCAATCAGAAGGTGAAGGAGAAGATGTTTACTTAACACTGAGACAGGTGATGCTTCATAAAAATAACAATACCAATAACAATACTCAGTACTCTGCTGATACAGAAAGCAACATTTAAACAATGCAAAGATAACCTTTACACTATACACAAAAAGATTATCCCAATACACACACACACACACACACACAAACACACACACACACACATTTCTTTGTTTTGTATTTCATATCAAAACAAGGTTTCTCTGTGTAACTGAAGCTGTCCTGGGTGCTCTGTAAACACTAGGCTGGCCTTGAACTCAGAGATCCACTACCTCTGCCTCTACAGTCCTGCGGTTAAAGGCATGCCCAGTTAAATAACTGTATGTTTATATGTCACACTGTGATGTTTTAGTTTCAGTACATGAGTACAACACATACTGTTGCAGTTAGGAAAGTTAGCACCTCCATCTCATCTTAGCCCAGGGTGACCTTGAGCTTCTGATCCAGCTGCATCTTTTTCCTCAGTACTAGAGATCAAAGGCAGAGCTTCTTGGAACATGCTCAGCAGGCATGCATGCTGTCACCCAAGCTATACCCCCAGCCCCTTACTGTAGTATATTATATTTTATTTCAATGCTAGAGGTTAAACCCACAACCCACTGCATACTAGGGTCTTAGTTACTGTCCTATTGCTCTGAGGAGACTCCGTGAACAAGGCAAATTATAACAGAAAGCAGTTAATTGGAGGTTGGCTTACCGTTAGTTCATTATCATCATGGTAGGGAGCCTGGCAGTACACAGACAGAAGTGATGCTGGAACAGTAGCTGAGAGCTTTGCATCTTGATCCACAGGAAGCAAACAGAGAGAGTACCAGGCCTGGTGAGGGCTTTTGAAATCCCTAACAATAACCCCCTTGACACACCTCCTCCAACAAGGCCATACCTCCTAATCCTTCCCAAAGAGTTCATCAACTGGGGCCAAGCATTCAAACATATGAGCCTATGGGAAACATTCTTGTTTAAACCAGCACACTAGGTAAGTGTCCTACAGGTCCATACTTATGCTTTGGAGCTAACATGTCAGCTCACTGACTGTCCCTGTGCAGCTGGCTTTGGGACCCGATTATAAGTGATTATAAGTCAGAACAGCAGAACAGATTATGCAGAACAGCAGCCCAGGAACTCTGTTCCCTCTGTGCTGCAGGAGCTGCAGGGCAGGATGATGGAGAGATGCACCGAGTAGAGCCCAGCAGGTGTGCTCCGAAGTGTCAGGCTGAACTGGTAGAAACCAGAGGCAGGACCAGAATGATAGGTGTCAGGGAAGAGCAAGTGTGTTCAAAAGGAAAGAAGTCCAGAGAAGCCTCTCAGAAATGCCGGTGTGTGGTCAAGCACAGCTTTCTGGGATCTGGTCAAGCTCAGTGCTAGAACACTGGTAGGTACTACATGATGAAGTCCTGGGTTTGATCCCCACCATTAAAGATAAAACCAAACCATGGCTTTGATGTCCCTGCCCCAGAGAGGTACTAATAGAGACGTCTCCATCAAGACTGAAGCAACTTACAGGTATGAAAGTAAATTCTCAAGAAAAAGCCTCTCATGTGTTAAAGTGTCTAAAGGCAGACTCAAAAGAACTGTGACTGTGGGAGTTGGGATGCTGCAGGTCCAGAGTCAAATACTCTTAGGCTATTTTCAGCCCCTTTGGTAGTCCCTTTCACACCTCTGGGTTTGAACTAACATCTTCATTATCTGGTGAAATCTTTTGAGGTGTACTAACCAGCCACTAGTTTCCATCAACTCAAAGGCTGAAAATATCAGCCTCAGATAGATTCTGAGGTTTCAAAGCTTTGCCATAAGCTGCCTGCCCGATATGTCCACAGATGCTATTAAAAGTGCGGTGACTGACCACATTCTTTGTTCTCTTACTATAAAAGCTTAAGGAAACCGAGCTGCAGCTAGGCTGGTGGAGTACTGGCCTAGCATGCAGGAAGCACTGGGTTCCATCCCCAGCATCCCATCAGCTCAGCATGGTGGTACATGCCTTTGACTCTGGCACTGAGAAAGCAGAGGTAGGAGGACCAGAAGTCCAAGGTCATCATCAGCAACATAGGGAGTTTGAGGCCAGCCAGGGCCATGTGAGACCCTGTCTCAAAGAACGAATGCCTCCCTCCATCACCATGTTGTAACATGGTATTTGAGGCGACTTAGATTCGATGTCTTGAGCCAAGATAATTTATATTTGTCTCCAGAATACATTCTCTTTTTAAAAATATCTATCTGTATGTGCATGAGCCTGAGCATATGTCTGTGTACCACATGAGTGCAGGAGCCCTCAGAAATCAGAAGAGGGTGTTAGATCCCATGGAGCTGGAATTACAGGCAGCCTTGAGCTGCCTGCCATGTGGGTGCTGAGAAGCAAATCCAACCCTCTGCAAGCACACAAGTGCTTAACCAGTGAGCCATCTCTGCAGCCCCCAGAATAAGTTATCTTACTGCTTTTGAAGAAAGAACTATTTTGTGTGGACACAGGCTATGCTTCTATGTGGGGCCCTCCCACCCTGGCCAGGAGCTGCTCAAAGAATGACTCTAATTATAGTCAGTCTTCAATAACTTTCTAGTCTTTCTTCTTTCACTGAAGTTCACCTTATACTGTTGGATTCTAAGAAAACCAGAGGATGCACTCCCACAGAAACTCACGGACCGGACTCGCTGCAATTAACATGAGAGGTTTAATGATTCCAATATACTGGGGTTCTCTCACATGCAAGCAAGAAGAGAACCCCGAGTTGGAGCTAAGAATAGTTTTTATACAGTTTAAGGGGTAGAATAGAGAAACAGTGACTAGGCACAATATGATTGGCAGAACAGTGTGACTTTTAAACTGATTGGTCTTTGGGGAATGAGGTGGCAAGGACCTCCCTTGTCTGGACCTTTCTCACCAGCAGGTGGCTTCCCTCCCCTGTGGTCTGAGGAATGTTAATCAGCCTCTCCCTTCCTCTTCTGAATGTTAATCCAGCAA
>NW_021604591.1:13091882-13190329 GCF_004785775.1 Grammomys surdaster
ACACGTGGTGCTTGTTCCCGTTCTTGGCTCTTTACAGGTTCAGCCAATCACAAGCCTATGTTCATCTACCTACTCTCCTCTACCTAGCCCTGTCTTCACTCCTTCCTTTAAAACACAGCCCTTGGCTCTGTATCTTCTGCTAAAATGAGCTCTCTGCAGTGAGGATGCTCAGGCCTCAGGACTCTAAGAATCCTCTCTGCCATTCTGTAGGAAGAAGCCATTCAAACTGCAAAGGACACATACAATCCTGATGGAGTCAGGGAATTATGGAGAGACACCCAATCCTGATGGAGTCAGGAGATTATGGAGAGACACCCAATCCTGATGGAGTCAGGGTATAATGGAGGCCATTCCCTAACTGGGAGCCTGCTGAAGGCAGTGTGTTTGCTTCGGCAGGGACAGAGCATAGCAGCTAGCCCATCTTTTTACCCTGTGTCCAAGGAGTCCCTCTCTGAGGAAACAAGCTACAAATGACTCAAACTAGAATATTATCAATGGGAAGACTGAGGGTCTGACTGAAAAATAATTGGCTTTGGTTATTGGAGCAAGGCACAGCACATGCCAGGCAAACCCACAAAGCATACAGAACTACGGGCTGGAAAGTGAGCAAGAATTGCCTCGTGGCTCCTCAAGAACAGGATTTGTGTCTGTTTTCATCTTTCTTATATCTCAAACCACTAGCTAGTTCAACAAACACATGGGACACAGGGTAGGGTATGCCAAAGGGTAGTGCATGCCAATAATCCCAACACCTGTAAGGTAGAGGGAGGGAGAAATACCATAAAATTGAGGCTAACCTGGGCTGTATAGAAAGTTCTAGGCTGGTCAAAAAGACACATGGAGATTTTATTTCAAAAACAAACAAACAACAAAAAAGCAAAACAAAAAACCATCAGGGGTTCCCAGCAGTGGTGGTGCATGCCTCTAATCTCAGCACCCAGGAGGCAGAAACAAGCTAATCTCAGTGAGTTTGAGGCCAGCCTGGTTTCCAGAGCTAGCTCCAGAACAGCCAAGGCTCTGCAGAGAAACCTTGTCTCAAAAAATAAGAAAATCAAACAGGGCATGAGAGATGGCTAAGAGGTTAGTAGCATTTGCTCCTCAATCATGAGGAGCAGAGGTCAGACCCTAACGCCTATGGACACACTGGGTATCCCAAGCATTCTGTAACCCTACTTTCAAATGAGGCAGAGACAGAACTTGCTGGCCTCCAGACTAGCTGAGAGATTGCAAGCCTCTGGATTCAAGGAAAGACCCTGCCTCAAGGGGACAGGCGGAGAGTGAAAGAGAGGGACCACCAAGTCTACTCTTCTGGCATCTGCATACAACAGATGCATACACAGCACACACACATAATCATACACTCAATACTAGATAGATAGATAGATAGATAGATAGATAGATAGATAGATGGATGGATAGATAGATGACAGCTAGAGCTACACAAACAACTATAAGGTTGAATAATTAAAGAGGCTAGCCATGTACATTGGGAATACCTGTTTTTTGTTTTCAAAAACAAGCCTGCATTCTTTTGGATTTTGTCTCTGAGTTAGCATCATGGCTAATAGTTTCGGTGCACCTTATCCTTAGACAGTGTAATAGTGATTAGGGATATGGATGTGGAGCCTGCTGGCCTCATGTGGCCACACACACAGCCAACTGGTGTAGCTCGTTACCACCTCATTCATTGCTCCTTCCTGGAGTCCACTTCCACTCTGTTTAACCTCTTCCTGATTCTTGGCTACCACACTTAGAATAGACAACTACTGCAGTAAAAGGTTGGCTTTAAGCTTGAAAGTCCCCTTGCTTCAGCATCCCTAGTAGTTGGAGTCATAGATGCATGCCACTGCCCTGCTGGCCCAGCTGTTTTGTGTGACTTCTGTCCTTTCAATTGTTTGGTTTGGTTTAAGACAGTCCCCTAGGACTGGAAAGATGGCCCAGAGGTTAAGAGCACTAACTGCTCTTTCAGAAGCCCTGACTGAGTTCAACACCCAGCAACCACATGGTGGCTCACAACCATCTGTAACGAGATCTGATGATGTCTTTGAAGACAGCTGTAGTGTACTCATATTAAATAAACCTTTTTTAAAAAAAAAAAGACAGTCCCCTATATCAGAGTTTGGCTACACCGCTTTGGATCCCAGAAGGTCGTACTCCCAGCGACCCTCCAACACACACACACACACACACACACACACACACATGCACACACTCGTGCGTACCAGTTAATTTTAAACGACTTGACTAGCCCAAAGACTGGGCAGTTCTAATCCTCCCTCCAGCTAAAACACATTTCCCTCCAGTAATCCTGGCCTAACACTCTCTAATTTTATATTTTATCTTTGTTGCACTGGTTCCTTCTGGGCAGCTCTCAAGTCTTTGCTGCCCAAGATGTTTCTGGTCAGCCCTTCCTGGGGCCGCATTCCTTCTCACCTACATTTTAGATGATTTTCCTTCTTCAGCTCTAGATCTGATCTGTCTCCCTCCGAATCATCGTGATCCCCCCCTCTTCTGTTCTCCCAGTTCCTAGCCCATGCAAATCTAAAAGTCCTACCTCAGTCTACCTGCCCAGCCATTGGCTTTTCATTGATTGATCAGAAACCAACTGGGGACAAGGACTTTCAACATTTGGACATGAAGATTCCCGGTTTTGCATCGGATTAATTCAAAGTATTGGAACTAATCCCCAATAGTTGCCTCAAATTCATTATGTAGTCAAGACTGGCCTTCAACCATTGATTCTCCTGCCTCTGTTACAATAGCTTTTACCAAACTCTGTTGAAGTACATAAGGGAAAGCTACTTCTTTCTGGTCAAAATAATAAAAATTTATGTCTGGCCGGAGTAGAAAAATAACATTCCATGCTACCCAAAACATGAGTTCATCCAGGCTCAGCTAATTGAGCCTTTTGTTTTGTTTTTGGTTTGGTTTTTTTGTTTGTTGTTTTTGTTTTTTGTTGTTTTGGGGTTATATTTGGCCAAATTTAACACAAGCCAGGGTCATTAGGGAAGAGCTAACCTCTTCAACTGAGAAAATGCCTCCCCACCCCCATTAGATTGTCTATAGGCAAATCTGTAAGACATTTTCTTGTTTGATGACTGATGGGGTAGGTCCTAGCCAACCAGAGGTTAGTGCCACACCTCAGTAGGTTGTACAAGAAAGCAGGCTGAACAAGCCAAGGAGAACAAACCAATAAGCAGCATTCTTCCATGGCTTCTGCTTCAGTTCCTGCCTTGAGCTCCTGCTGTGATGAGCTCTCCTCAGTGACTGACTATGAAATAAATCCTTTCCTCCTGGAACTTGCTGTTGGCTATGGTGTTTATCACAACAACAGAAAGTAAACTGAGACACCTGCCAGTCACCTGGTGTAGAGTCTCAGAAAGGGTGATTCACCAGAAGCCTAGCTAAAGAGATGGGAGGAATAATTATCCCTCCACTGAGATAATGCACTTCTCCCTTTGATCAGACCCTTTCCTGGTGTTGTTGCTACAGAGCTCCCAGGAGGACTCCACAGCACAGGTGTTGTTTATCCCCTTCCAATCTATGGGTTCTGGGATTGAACTCAGCTCTTGAGGCTTGGCTGCAGGTGGCTTTACCAGCTGAGCTATTTTATCAGTCCATAAATTCTTTTATTAACAATACTAAGGAACCCAAAGAGGGAATCCCAGTGTCCCTGGTATCACCACCATTTCCTAAAGGCTGAGATTACACCACCACACCTGGCTCCAATCCCTTATGTTTTCAAATAACCTCATTTTCTAATGTTGCTTAGTGTAACCATACACTGTCCTGTCTCCTGAGGATCATTCTACATATATAAGGGTTTTTGAATTGTAATCTTGAAGTCTCAGTTGAAATAGGAATCAGCTTCATGAAAAATTTGGCAGCTTAATGAGACAGAGCAAAGTATTGGTCTGGGGATAAGGATACCATCATTCATTCATTTTACAGGTCAGAATCCAAGGGGCACTGTGAAAGTCAAGTGTAAGGTTAAACTCTAAGTCTGTAAATGGCAAGTGTATGAATGGCACAGGGTGGCCTAATGCAGGAAGTATTGTCAAAGGTTAGTGGGAATCTTTTCCAACTTATTGCACTATCAGGATTCAGGTGGGGATGTCTTTTCAATTCTGGGTCCTTGGGCCCCACCCTCAGATATTCTGATGGAGTTGATCTATGAGTGTTCAAGGACATTTAGTATATATCTCCTGACTTCCTCCCTGCTCTTTGCCCTTCGTGAAGGAAGAATTGATGAACACAGGCAATAGAAACTAGTCAGGTAGCCGGGCGGTGGTGGCGCATGTCTTTAATCCCAGCACTTGGGAGGCAGAGGCAGGCAGATTTCTGAGTTCGAGAGTTCGAGGCTAGCCTGGTTTACAGAGTGAGTTCCAGGACAGCCAGGGCTACACAGAGAAACCCTGTCTCGAAAAATCAAAAAAAAAAAAAAATAGAGAAAACTTCTCTCAATGATAAGGTAGAAGTGCCAAGTAAAGATGATTCCTGACATTAACCCGTGGCCTCCACACACATGTATGTGCATCCAAATCATAAAACATGCATGCACATGTGTACCAGATACATACATGAAAAGCAGAAACAATATAAACCTTTACAATTATCTCCAACTGTTTTCTCACCTACATCCCATGGCACCCTTTTCACAGTGTTAACAAAACAAACAAGAAGCTCCCGAATGGACCGGTCCTGTCCTCTCAGCCCCACTACATCCCAGAATGCCCTGCCTCTGATTATGATCCCACTTCATCTGGACTCCAAATGACTAATCCATTCACTCATCACTACTATATTCTGGTGAAGGAAGGAGGGCCTGTGGTTCCTGCCCACCTCAGGCTCCCAAAAAGATGAAAAACATTACACACATAGCTTGAACCAGTACAAACTGAGCAGATGGGAAAGCTTACTAAGTAAGGTAGAAAGCATATGGAAAACCGGGGCCTGAATTATCTGATCTCCCAATAAGCAGGGGCAGGGGCCCAGGGGCAGGAATCAACATGGGACAAGGTGACAAAGGATTACAGCACAAAGTCAGGATGCTGGAAAGCACATCCAGCCTTACAGTTAACTACAGCCCTACCTACAGGTCACAGGAACTCACTGTTGGTTTTTTAAGTTTCAATTTATGTGCTTATACCACAGGTGTTTTGGTGCTTCTGGAGCCATAAGACGGTGACAGATACCTTGGAACTGGAGTTGTAGGCATTTGCGAAGAGTCAGATCTGGGTGTTGTGAATTGATCTTGGGTCCTCTGGATGAACAAGTGCTCTTAACCACAGAGCCATCTCCCCAGACCTTTCGGTTCTTTTTATTTTTAAGATGTTATCAATACAGCTTAGCTAGCTTTGTCCGGACTCCTAAGTGCCAGAACAGGCATGTATCACTATGCCCAACTCCTGCTTTTCTTTGTTTTTGGAGATAGGGTTTCTCTGTGTAGACCTGGCTGTCCTGGAACTCCATCTGTAGACCTGGGCCTTGAACTCCAAGATGCTACTGCTGGGAGTAAAAGTGTGTGCCGCCAGCACTGCCTTGTTTTTTTTGTTTTTTTCTTTTTCCTTTTCTTTCTTTTTTGTTGTTGTTTTTTGAGACAGGGTTTCTCTGTGTAGCCCTGGCTGTCCTGGAACTCACTCTGTAGACCAGGCTGGCCTCGAACTCAGAAATCCACCTGCCTCTGCCTCCCAAGTGCTGGGATTAAAGCTTTTCTTTTTTTCAAAGTACTTTCAGACACCTTTTCCTTATGAGATGGCTGGCCTGGAACTTGCTTTTCTTCTTTAACAAACCAAACTCACACAGCTTAGTTTTATTTATGTATGTGCACTGCACCTGCACGGATGTCTGCAGAAGTCAGAAGAGAGCACTGGATCCCCTGGAACTGAAGTTATAGGTGTTCGTAGACCATCTGATTTCTGTGCTCTCAACTGCTGTTACCTCTAGTCATACTTTTGTTTGAGGTAAAATCTCATATGTAATTCAAGTTGGCCTTGAACCCACAACAATCATGTTGATTCTGTCTCTTGAGTGTTGGGATTAGAGCTTGAACTACTGTGCCGAGACACTATTGATTTTCTGGCTTAAGGACAGTTTTATTGTGGTTCATAGTTCACACTTCTGACAAGCATATGCAGCAATGTCAAGATCACAATTACAGTACAGAACATTCCCTTGGTCTCAGAAGTCCTCAGTAGATTTAGCTCCCCAAGCCTGCATGGGACTGTTCATATCGTTTGTGTCCATATGACTTATTTTATCCTTTAACAGGACTCTTGGATACATTTTTTTTTTTATGAGGCAGGGTCTCCCAGCTCTGCTGGCTGTCGTGTAACTCTCCATGGAGACCAGGCTGGCCTCAGAGATATGCCTGCCTCTGCATCGTATGTACTGGACCTAAAGGATGTGTGCCACTATGCCTGGCTCATTTCCCCCTAATCTTAAAACCTTAAAGAAGTACAGAAAAACACAAAGACAAAAAGGTTGACAATGGGAAGCTACTGTCTGCTGGTCTACATATGCTATTTAAATCTCATTAGGATTTATCTAACTGCTGTTTTAAAGAACACAGCTGGGCCATTGATGAACACAGGTTAGCTTGGTAAAGACAACTGTCACTTTAAACTGGACACAGGAGAAACCAAGGAGGCATGACGGGAGACAGTGCTGGGAGGGGACATTGCTAAGGTGGGAAGATCTGGAGATTCAAGGATAAGCTGGGAAACCAAAAAATAAAATCAATTCTTGTAAGTGGTTGCACATGGTGACCTGTGCCTGTAATCCCAGGATTTGGGAAGCAGAGGCAGAAAAATACTAAATTCTAAGCCAGGTCCATGAAGAAGATTCATTTGCTGAGCGATGTGGCGTAAGGAGTTAAGGTTCTCTTTTTTTGGAGGCATGCTAACATTCTGTGAGCCAGGCCGGCTCGCACTCACAGCAGTCTGCTTGTCTCTGCTTCCTACGTGTACCGCACCAGGTCATTTTTTTTTTTTTAAGCATTTTCCATATAGCAGCAAGGGAAATAAATGACTTTACTTGTATTTTTTAGTTTTTGAGGCAGGATCAAAATTTGTGCCAGTGCCTGAGTATGGAGGCTGAAGGGAAAAGTGAATTGATTTTCTCCTTCACAGTATGGGCCCCAGGGAAGCTTGTTGTTGACCAGCTACCCAGCAAGCCCAGGCCTTGAACTCCTCCTGCCCCCACTTTCCAAATGCTGAACTTACAGGAATTTACCACCAGAAGGCTGGGTTTTGGTTTGTTTTGAACCCAAAGGCTCACCCTTTAGCTGGCTAGGGTTCATAAAACCTAACTATAGCACTGATCCAGCCTAATCTTACTGTAATAGGCAAGGGATTTTTATGCTCATTTTCTTACTTTTGCCCAACTGAAAACAATAAAATCACTGTCAAAGAAAGGATGGTAGTCCCTTGGCGGTCAGACAAAGCTGTGTGTTTCCTCCTATGAACAAGACTAGCTAATCCTTCAACACAGTAAGACTTGGTTTTAAGGTTTCTTTCCCCTAACGACATGCCTGTACACAACAGAGGAACTTTTCCATAGACTTGAAGCACACTCCACCTCTCAGCTCTAGTTCCCTTCCTTTTCCTGAATAGTCAGTCTCCTTTCTATTTTCACCCAGTTTTTCCATACTTACTGGTATTCCTTTCTGACAGGATGTCTATCAGGCTAACTACAAACCCTCTCTCCCTTTGTAACCTCTATTGGTGATGTGGGGATTCCACACAACAGGAATATTTCTGGTTATCTAGTCCTCATTTAAACCCAAATTAGGAGAGGGTGTGGTGGAAGATGCTTTTAATTCCAGCACTAGGGAGGTGGCAAAGGTCATAGTCAACTACATAACAAGGACAGGCTCTGGCTATATGAGGTCCTGTCTCAAAACCATCCCCAGATTAAAAATATGATCCCTGGTTTATCATTACTTACAGCTATAAACACTTCCTTGAGTAGATAGGGAGGGCCTACTAAGTATTCTCTAGTATCAAACCTTTTAATATTTTTAAAAACAGGCATATCTTAAGTCATATTCAATAAAACGTGGTAACGAACAGGGTCCTCCCTCTGCTAGATATTCTACATGTCGAATTTTGGTACTGTATCTCTCCTGCATTTATTGGTATACTTGCCCTTTTTGAAAGTCACAGAAGCTAAGGCAACCGACACTTTGTCCGGGTCCCACAGTTAGTGGAGGGTGGGCAAATTAGGAAAATCGCCAAAGCAAGCAGTACCCAGGATGCTAGTTTCAGCAAACTTAGCTGGGAACTTTGTCCAATTTCGAGTATACAAAAGCAAAATTAACTACCAAAAGCGAACCAATAAGGGTGAAGGCTCAGCAAGGTTAAATCACTTGTCCAAGGTTACACCGAGCATATCAGAACTAGTATCCCAGGACTGAACACATCTTAACTCTAGGGCGCGATCGGTTCTACCTGCGCCACGCCACCAGACACGTGGTCAGGGGTAGTCTGAAGTGTTTGTTGAGTTAGTAATGCCTGAAGAGAAAGTAGACTACTGTAAGGAGCCTGGGTAAGGTTGGAGGGAAAGACACGCACACACAGAGAAGCAGTCCACAAGCCGGAAGCAAACTAGACCCGAAGCCCACCAAGTTTTCCCGGCAGCGCACTCGAGCGAACGGCAGCCGCGCCGGCTCGCTAGGCCTCGGCCTCCCCGTGGGCTTGGGGACACGCGAGCCCCGGAGACCCGACTGCCTTTCCCTTCTGGGTCCCCGGCTTATCAAAGCAGCACACAAACACACGTCCCCGGGAGATCTGCGATGGCCCGGCAGCCGCGCGCCCAGGCGCTGGGGGCCACCTCGGGGGCGTTTCGCGTCCTCGTCCTCCCCACGCGCAGCGTGGCGGGCCGCGGCTGGGCTCGGGTGCTGCGGGACCGCGGCCGGGCCGCCGCCAAGCACGGTCGCCCGCCGGCCGCGGGGCCTCAGGGCGGCGAGAGGCGGGGCGGGCGTGCGGGCGGAAGGAGGCGGAAGAGGAGGAAGAGGAGGAGGAGGAGGCGGCGGCCCGAGCGGGGAGACGGGGGGGGGGCGGGCCGGGGGAGGGGACGAGCGGGATTTGCGGACGCCGCGCCGCTGCCGGGAGCCGGCGGGGGCCCGAGAGTGACCGAGTCACGGCGGGCGCCGGCGGAGCCGCGGCCGCGTCGGACCCGCCTCCTGGAGGAGCTCAGCCCCGGCCAGGCCCGGCCCCATTCCCGCCCCGCGCCGCCTCCCCGCCTCCCCGCCGCCGCCGCCGCCGCCGCGGGAGCGCTCCCCTGCCCACCCCGCCCCCGCGGCCGAGCCCGGGAGTCGAGTGGGAGTCGGCCGGCCGGGCGCGGGCAGCGCCGGGAGCCCGCGGTGGGGGCACACTGCAGCCGGGAGCCCGGGAGGGGCCGCGCCGCCAGCGTCTGAACTAGGATGTCCCGACATGAAGGTGAGAGCCGAGCCCCCGCCCCCACCGCTTGGGCCTCGGCCTACCCCGCCCGAGGTCCGGGCGCCGCTGAGGGCAGCGGGGCACCGGCGGGGACGCGGGCCGGGCCCGAGTCGCGGGGCTGGGGAACCCGAGACGACCGCGGCCCGAAGAGCGAGCGGGAGCGGCGGCCGCAACCGTGGCTTGCGGCCGCGGCCCTGAGCTGGGCCTGGAGCCGGAGGCGGGGCGGCCGGGCGGCCGGAGGCTTTGCACTGTCATGGGGCGGGAGAGGGGGAGGGGAGGCGGCGGGGCCCGTTACCGGCGGGAGCCTGGCCCTCGGGACACATACCGGACGCCGAGGCCCGGCCGGCCCGCCCGGGGGAGCCGCGGGGCCCCGGCGCGGCCTAGCTGCGGCGGCTCCCGGAAGAGCCCGGCGCGGTGGCTGAGCCGGGTCGCGGGCGTGTGGCCGCGACAGGGGAGCGGGGTCTGGGCCCCGCGGGCGCGTCCGGTCTCTGGGAGACCGCGGGCGAGCGGCAGCCCCGCCTGAGGGCCGCGGCGGTGCGGGCGGGAAGGCGCCGCGGCCCGGGCTCAGGCAGCCCTCGGTGACTGGAGCTCGCCCGGCCTCGCGGTAGGCCTCGGCGCGTCCCTGGGCTCGGGTAAGCCAAGTTCCCGGGGCGGATCCAGCCCGGCCGCGGCGAGCAAACTCCCTGGTCCGTCACCTCATCAGAGCGGAACTTGCTCCCGGCCGGCCCCGGGCCCTCACCCGCGTGCGCTGCCCACCGAAGCAGGCTTACAGTCGGGGGCGTTTGGACTTCCGCGGTGCCCTGTGGAAACACGCTAGGTTCTGTGGTTAAGAATCAGACCACTCACGTCCCAGCCCCACGGCACAAAGGCACAAGTGTTTTAAGGCCGATAGATGGGCGATGAACTGGTGAAAAATAAGTTAACTTGAATTTACTACCATATGGTTTAGGAGGGGGGAGGGAGCTATGTTCTCTTTGTTTCACTACAGCAGGTTTTACCTTTAAAAGTAGTCACCGACTTAGTGAAAAGTTTATTTCGGTACGGTTAATGGAAGGACAGTATTAGTGACCTGAATTGTGTCCCTTAGATTTTCAAGTCCTGTATAGGTGTTTTGGAAGTGAAGAAAGTTTGAGGAGGCAGATTCTCAGAGGGAAGAGCATTCTTAGGGAAGTACAGACCTTGATTTTCGAAGGTGAAAAAACTCAGATTAATTAACATACATTTAGTGAAAGTTTCAGACTTTGCATTTCTAAAGGCAAGATTGAGATTGACTCTGAACATTTTGTGTTCGGCCTTTCTCTATTTAAAAAAAAAACTGACAGGAAAGAGACTTCATGAAGCATTTTTGATTACTAACTGTTAATGTGTTGGGCACTTTGAAATAGTAGGGTACTTAATTTAGCCTCAATCAGATGAAAAGAAATATTTGGGAACTCACCTGTTAAACCATTTTTTATGCTTAATGGGAATGTGTTGCTTATCACTGCAATTTGGAAAAAGTTTTAATTAAGGTTATAATCAAATTCCATCTGGAGATTAATTTTAGATGGCATCAGTTAGTGTATTGATCACCTTCAAGATAAAGTGAAAGTGAGTATGGGGTTCAGGAACCAGATTAAAAATAACAGAATAACAGTCGCCTTAAGGAAGCAGACTGAGTATTCTTAATGAGCAGCAGCCTGGAAGAAGTACCCTCAGATGGTGTATTTGAGTAATTAAAATGGCAAAGGTAGATATAGCATCCTTCAGTAAAACACACATTGTGTGATCTAAGCCTATCATTCCCTCTTTGGTCCTAAAAAGGGTACCTTTTAATTACTTGACATCGTGAAACTTTCACCGCCTTTCTTGGCAACTTAATGCCAGATGTTTCCTAAATGGATGTGTTGAAGGTATTGGACAATGTTTGACAAGTGATTTATATTTACATACATACATTAATTAAATTTATTATTTTCTTCTTTATTTTGATACAGTATCTCACTAAGTAGCCCTGGCTGGCCTGGAACTCAGCATTCTGCCTGCCTGTACCTCCCCACAACTGTGATTTAAGGTGTGTGCTCTCAGACCTTAAACAGAGTTAAAGTTTAAGGGTCTATTTTTTGGCCTAAGTCAGAAATGATGGTTTCAATATCACATCCGTTCGTGAGATTTGTCTGTATTTTGTAGTATATTATTTCAGGCAGTAATTATTTTCATCAGGAGGGATTTGACAATCCCAGATTTTTGCTTACCTTTCTCTTTGGCCAGCTAAACCTGTTTATTTCATCTTTGTTTTTGAGACATGATCATGGTGCCCATTCTTGGCTGATCTGATCTCACTATGACATGAGACTGGCTTCACAGGTTCAGGCCCCTCCTGTATCCAGTCTTCCTATATCTGCCTCCCTCTTGAGCCTGCTCACCTAGCACAGCACTTTTTAGTGGTCTTGTTTTTGAGCTCTTTTAATCATCTGTCCTCCATATTTTCTGCAGTTGTTTTCCTCGGTTGTATGACCCAGAACTAGATATTATAGTCTAGTTCAGGGCAGAGCTATCCAGCTTGTAATGTTCTTGCCTAGATCTTGCTTTTACAGCCTTATGTGTACAAGTAACTTGTTACTTTGTCTTCTCCCAATTCTAACCAGTTGCTCTGTAGTATACAGATGATGTAACTTTGGACCACACAGCTCCAAAATAAACACCTGTCAAGATCAAGCACCGGACTACTCTCAGAAAAATGGATACAGCCAAGGACACAGAGAATGCTCTAGGCCAGGGTTAGCATACTTTCTCTAAAGTAAAGGGCCAGGTAGAAAACATAGGCTTAGCCAACTATAGTCTGTCACTACCACAGTTGTCACATGAAAGCCAGCTAATCAAGTGGTTATGGCTGTGTTCTACTTAAAAACCTTATTTATGGACACTGACATTTGAATTTCATAAAATTTTCATGTGTCATGAAATATGGTACCTTGAAACTTTGCCACCACCACCATTTAAAAATGTAAAAGGCATTTTTAGCTGGTGGGGCCCTCAAGAACTGGTGGTGGCCAGAATTGATCCAGGCACTGTAGTTTGTCTGATCTAGTGGAGCCATAGAGCTGGGAGGCCTGGACCTGGTGGGAGACCAGAGACGGCCCATCCCCTTGGTGTGTCTGCATTTCTACTGGGTCATGAGCAAGTGCAGGAACCAACCAACTCCTGCACCTTATGGGATGGCACCACACAGACTGGGAGAAGGGCTGGGGAATAAGCTCCTACCTTCTCAGGTAGGTGTTAGTGGAGTGGCGCTTCTCCACATCAGGAAAGTTCCTGTTTGCCATGTGACTTGACTGAGGAGATGTCCAAGGCCTCTTTTTCACCTCGTTTTGAAATGTGCTTACCATGTTACCAAGCATTTCCCAGGTCCTCCCACAAGGTCACTATGGTGTCTGTATCAACAGTATCTAGTTTTGTGTCTTACGCCAAACCCAGTCATTTTGTGTTTTCCATGTCTCTGGCTAGGACGATAGCTCAGTTGTGGAGCACATGTGCTGTTCTGCTTCTTGTTATTTTTGAGACAGGGTCATAGGTATCTGGCTGGCCTTGAAGTTATTGTGACCAAGAGTGACCTTGAGCTTTTCCTCCTTCCCCTTCCCAGCTTACAGGCATGCAGCAGCACCGTGTCTGATTTATGTAGTGTTAGGACTTGAACCCAGAGCTTCATATATTCTGGGTAGGCATTTTACCAGTTAAGCTGCATCCCTTGCCTTGAGTACATGGCTTACCTCCATCGTAAGCACCAAAGGAAAATAAAAGGAGGCATGTAAAAAGGAGGCACCTAGTATTAGCTGTAGTAACTCTTAGAGTAAGACTGGAGATCCCTTGAGCCTAGGAATTCACTGCCAGCCTAGTTGTACTACTCTGTCAAAAGAAACAACACTTCAGGTTCGTGTCTGGGTTGCTAGCACCCTTGTTGTTAGCACCCTTGTCAGGAGGTTGAGGCAAAATCCTGTACCACCAAAAAAAAAAAAAATATGTTTTGGTAAACAACATTTGAAATGTATGTGATTCAGAGTTTGAAAATCAGGAAATAGCTTTGTAAATAAAATCATGTCAGACTACTTAGCTCATGAGCTCAGTTATGGGTGTTCTAGTTGATTACCTGGGTTAACACACATAGCTTTATTTGTTACTATGTAAAAGGCATTGCTAGGTACCAAGGAATGTAAGGAGACACAGACTTTGACTCAAAGCCTGGAAGGAAAGATGCGTTTGTAGACAGTCTCTGGAGGCAGTGCAGTTTGAGGTGGGCAGACAGAACAAGATAGTAAGCAAGTGGATGTCAAAGCGCTTGCCAATGTTGTTCATACAGCTTTGGCCCAATTTTAATTTCTTTAGTGTACATGAGTTGAGAAGGTGTGTGGAGCAGTGCACGAGAGTCGGATAACTTTAGAGCTCAGTTCTGTATTCTAACTATAGAGCAGATTCTATGGCTTCCTGGGATTGAACTGTGTTCACCAGGCTTGTGTGGCAGATGCCTTTACTTGATGAGACTTTTCACCCTTATTTTCCATAGATTTAGAGAAGGAATGAATATATTTTGATTCTAATAGTTGGAATGTTTTTGTTTGTTTGTTTACTTTTTCTATTTTTTGAGAACAGGGTCTCATAGCTCAGGTTGGCCTTGAACTTCGGTTCTTCTACCTAGGTGACTAAGTTTTGGGATTACAAGTGTGTGCCACTGACAGGTACTTAAGCTTGTCCTCTGTTACTCTATTAAATAGCTAGTTCATGTAGTTCCTTGTTCAAGAGACATTGTGGTGTACATGGCAGTTACATGTGGTAGGCCCAAGGCAACCTTCAGAAGTGGGTTCTCTCCTTTCTCCTTCACAGGAGTTCTGGGCATCAAACACAGAGTGTCCGGTTTGGTGCAAGCACTTTACCTAGCTGAGACATCTGACAACCCTGTTTTCTGAGACAGGATCTCATACAGTCTGCACTGGCCTTTAACTTGCTTGCTATGTAACTGAGGATGACTGAACTTCTGATCCTGCTTCCATCTCCTAAGGCTGCACAGGTGCACATCACCATGTCATGTTTATGCAGTGCTAGGCCAGCAGACTACCCACAGCTACAACCTCAGCCCATTTCTATACCGTGCTTAGTAAGTGATTGTTTGAGCTAGAAATATATTCCTTATATTTACTAATTTATTTAGGTTTTTTTCAGTGCTGAGGATGGAACCTAGAGTCTCTGGCATACTAGATAAAGGAATTAAAGTTTTGATACAGGCTTCTTTACTTTGTGAACTTATTCTGTCTCAGGCAGGCCTTGAACATGTGATCCTCTTGCCTCAGCCTCTATTGTAGCTGGTAGTACAGGTCTGTGCCTCCAGGCTGTATTTACCTGACTTCTATTCCACTAGGTTTTTGAAGATTTTTCTTGTGTACTGAGAGTGGATAGATGAGACAGATGACAATTTGCTATTTGTTTCTCAGAAACATTTAATGCCGTTTGTTAACAAATATGAAGCACAGGACTTTATTGGCCATTGATCTAATTAGTATCAGGTTATATATCTTCTTGCAGCACTGGGGATTGAACCTAGGACTATGTATACATGCTGTAAGAGATCTACCATAGAGCCATATCACTGGTCCTCAACTTTGGTTTTCTGAGACAGGGTTTCATATGACCCTAACTGACCTCAAACTTGATCTGTAACTGAGGATGGCCTTGAACTCCTGCCTCTGTCTCCCAGCAGTGGAGTTACAGGTTTGTGCCATTATACCTAGCAACTTTTTTTTAATTGACAAAAATTATGTATTAACTTTTAATGTATAGGCATGTTCAAATGTATGTGTTATAGTGTCAGTTACAACTTTTTGAAAGTTGTGCCCATTTGTATATCATTTTTTCAAAAAAAAATTCTCTAGCACTAAACACACAAAGACATGAAAAGTGAATTGAAATATTTTTTTTTCCTCAGATTTTGACCTCAGAGCTAGGCTTGATAACTAGCATACAATTTAACGACCCACTAAAAAGCTCTGTGTCTAGCTGGGCGGTGGTGGCGCACGCCTTTACTTTAATCCCAGCACTTGGGAGGCAGAGGCAGGTGGATTTCTGAGTTCGAGGCCAGCCTGGTCTACAGAGTGAGTTCCAGGATAGCCAGGACTACACAGAGAAACCCTGTCTTGAAAAACAAACAAACAAACAAAAGCTCTGTGTCCTCATGTCTTGACTCTGTTCAAAGATCATGACAGTAGTAAGACAATTTTAATGTCATAGATTACATTTCTTTTGTTTTTTGCTATATGTACAGAACTGACCTGAAACTCATTTTGTAGCCAAGGTTAGCCTTTTTTCTTCTGAGGATTGGAATTGTTGGCATAAGCCATCATACTCAACTACTTTGACTTTCCAGAAACAATAGATGATAAGTTAAATTTATGAGAAAACACATTGTATTTTTTAAATTTTTTTTTAAAGATTTCATGTATGTGAGTACACTGTTGCTGTCTTCAGACACACTAGAAGAAGACACATTGGATCTCATTACTGATGGTTGTAAGCCACCATTGGTTGCTGGGAATTGAACTCAGGTCCTCTGGAAGAGCAGTCAGCGCTCTTAACCGCTGAGCCATCTCTCCAGCCCGACACGTTGTATTTTAATTTCTAGATTCTTCATATAAAGTTCAGTTGAAATATACTTTTTCCATGTGTTAGTATTTTGTGTTTAAGTTCAAAGTATTAAATTCTTGTTTTAAAACGTAAAACTGACTATAAAAATATTTTTTTTTTTTTTTTTTTTTTTTTTTGTTTTTTTTTTTTGGTTTTTCGAGACAGGGTTTCTCTGTGTAGCCCTGGCTGTCCTGGAACTCACTCTGTAGACCAGGCTGGCCTCGAACTCAGAAATCCGCCTGCCTCTGCCTCCCAAGTGCTGGGATTAAAGGCGTGCGCCACCACCGCCCGGCCTATTGTTTCTTTTTAAAAGTTAATGTATGTGGTTCTTTTGCCTGTGTGTGGGAATGTGTGCTGCATACTCGAGCCACAAGAGGGCAGTGGACCTCCTGGAACTGGAGATATGCTGTCATGTGGTGCTCAGAATCAAACCCAGGTCTTCTGAAGGACAGCCAGTGCTCCTAACCAGCGAGCCAGTGCTCCGACTCTTGTTTCTAAACAGAGGCTCATGCATCCTAGAGTGGCCTCAAACAAGTTACGTTGCCAAGGATATCCTTGAACTCCTAACCTTCTACCCCTTCCTCCTGAGTGCAGGGATTTCAGGTGTGTGCTACCATGCCTGGCTACAGAGTAGTTTTTAGTGAAGGTTATTGAATTATCCTTGAAATGTTATTGCATTATGAGAAATGCTGTGAGGTTACTTTCTTCAGTGTGTGTTCAAGGGAAGTATTCTCTATATTTCATTAAAGAGTGCTGTTTGTAATAAAAAGAAATTCGCAAAATAGTAATTTTATATTAATTTTAAGGCTGTTTTAAGGGCTGTCATCCTTTTATTCCTTAGCTTTTTTTTTTTGTCACTGAAGTTATTCTTTGAAGTTGAAGAAAGACTCCCTAAGTATACAGAACACAACAGTTTTTAAATATGTTCTTTGCTGTGTATTAGCCATGTTGGATATATGTCAGAGATAGAATAAAGCAGATAGCCGGGGCTTAGATTTTACCTAGGAAAGATGACTTGGGAAGGATGTAAATGGTCAAGAAAACCTCAAATACACAGAACCCTCTTGAGACTGTCAGGGCAAAGCTGGTCACATCTTGGCATAGGAGAGGCAGTGGACATGAGGCTTGACAGTGATTATACAGTTTTCAGAAACAGAAAACTGCCACTCAGCACTGGCACAGTGTCCTGAGAAGCAGGCACTAGGAGGCAGCATTTGGCAAGAGATGAACGGTTTTGCTGAGCATCCTGTGTGGCACCATTCCTACAACCTGCCTGTGGCCTACCTAGTGCTCCTTAGTGGTGGTCACAGTCTAGAGAATTAATTCTTCTTAATTTTAGCAAAGTAGAGCTTCATGAGCCAATCAGTAATGCAAAATTGTCTCATCTATGGCTATAGTGCCAACCAATAGTCCCAGCAAACTTCACCAGAGGTTACAGGAATGTGGAGAGAACCTATGGATGGATAGTTGTAATTTATCACTGCCACTAGGGAGGGGAAAATCTGAACTCAGTGCGTCTGGGGAGGGCTTGCAATAGGAGGGACAGAACAGTGATTGAGTTCTTAACACGAGGTCTAATTAGGTTTACACATTGTCTTCTCTTGAATGGTTTGTGTGTGTTTCTCACCCTTTTTCTATAGCTGAAGGATTTTCATGTAGAAAACCACTTTATGCATTGTTTGCTTGCTGTTGTTGGTGTTTGTTTACTTGTTTGTCTGATAGCCCAGACAGATCCAGAACTAAGTACGAATGATGACTGTGGTAGGCTTGACAGTCAGGAGGAGCCACTGGGCTTGACCAAGAATCCTTTCGTGTGTGTGTGTGTGTGTGTGTGTGTGTGTGTGTGTGTGTTTTGAGACAGGGTTTCTCTGTGTATCCTTGGCTAAGATCTGCTTGTCTCTGTCTCCCAGAGTGATGGGATTAAGGGCTTGTGCCACTTTTAAAATACTAAGTTCAGGATAGGGAACTGGTTCAGGGGTAAAGTACTTTCTGCAGAAGACCTGAGTTTGAATTCCCAGACCCACTAAAAGCCTATAATTTACCTTTTGGTTATGATTTGACTCCTTAAAGACTGATATAATGCCATCTGTGCTGCGGAGTTCAGGAGCCCCTGGGTAGCATTTCTATCTATACTCTACATATGTCGTTTACCTTTGCCTTCCCCACCATCTATTTGTAAGGTAGGAGTAGGATTATCTTTGAACCTTACTGCTTCTCACACTTACCACTCCAGTGTCTGGTTCCCGAGAGCCCCGTGAGTGTCTTTGAGTGATAGTGAGATTTGTTAGTGTTTATCTAAAATAACCAAGACTGGAAATCCTCTCCTGTTTTTATTTGAGATGCTGATTAACTAACAGGAAAGGAGGACTGTGGGGAACAGGAACAGGAACTTTAGAAGAGGGATATACTGTAGAGAGCAAAATCGACCTAGGGGAGCGAGTTCGAGGAACAAGGCCTGGCATGATACTGGATGATGTTTTGTTTCACCTCTGCCTCTGGTTTCAGGTTAACTGTGTACTAATTGCACTGTGTGTTTGAATTTGCTGGTTCTTATAGTTACTCCTTCAGTGAGTATCTATGGACAGCCTACCCTGGTGTCACTCAGCATCTATCTAGTGGGTCTGAAACACATGTTTGGAAATTAAATACTTTCCTGTTGGGCTCTCTTCCAGTGTGCTGGAATTAATCTTTAAGTTTATATTTTATGACAAGGTAGTTAAACCATGTAAGTATTTTAATATTTTGTCAACATTTGCACGAGCCTTCCTCCCTTAAGTTTTTTTTCATTTACATTTCACAGTCTTACTCTGCCCAGCAGTTCATTTCTTTCCTTTGCAGTATTAAACCATGGTGCTAGTATGAAGTCTCAGTACATCTGCATATGTAAAAGTGTGTTAAAACAGATTATTCCTCATAGGCTTGTAATTATATTTGATGCTTAGTGAGAAAAGAGCTCAAAGGATTAAATGTTTAATTTTGTGTTCAAAGCACTTAGTTTTTGCATTACAGGCTTTACACAGTCCTGTTGCTTATATAACTGACAACTACTGGGCTTAGTATCTAGACCCTACTTCTGTCGTTCCTGGTCCAAGTATCCCCTCCATGCTTGTCCAGGCTTGTCAGTGTAAGCAAATGAGGTGATCTCTGAGGAGCTAAGGCCATTGAAGGAAAGCAGACACACTGCGTAAAGAGTTGCTGTAGACTGTTCTTTTCTGGTCTGGTGGTGGATAAGAAGCCTACATGCTCAGATCCAGCTGATGAGCTGAGCATTCCAGATGCTGATGGGATTTGTGTGATGTCTGTGTGGCTCTAGTTACGTACGAATAGACATAGTGGTGGCGATTAACTTTCCCTTGCCGAGGAAAAGTAGAGATAAGTTCAAGTAAGAGGGACTGGGATGTATAGCTCAGTTGATACCCTAAGCAGGACATAAACATGGCAGCAATTCTCCTGCCTCAGCTTCCTGGGTACTGGGACTATTTGTTTGTTTGCTCGTTTTTGGTTTTCAAGACAGTTTCTCTCTGTAGCCCTGGCTGTCCTGGAACTCATTCTGCAGACCAGGCTGGCCTCAAACCACCTGCCTCTGTCTCCCAAGTCCTGAAATAAAGGCGTACAGCCACCACTGCAAGGCTAGATGCTGAGACTACAGCTGTGCTTCACCTGTGTGACTCATATTTTCTGGTAGATACATTAAAAAGAGGTGCAATTAATTTCAGTAAGTTAATAATGCCCAAAACATTTTAATGTGCCTCAGCTAATGGTAGAATTATTCAGTAGTCAGTTTTATTTATTTATTTAGGACCTGATTTCAGGGGCTATAGAGTTAAAATAGACTCCAAGGGAGTACCAGGCAGGCATGTGGTGCACATGTCTGTATACATGCAGGCAAAACACTCATACACATAAAATAAAAATAAATCTTGAAACAAAAGACCAGGGTGGTCTTTTCATATCTTCCAGGGTGGTCTCAACTTCACAGGGTAGTCTCAACTTCACAGGGTAGTCACAGGTGACCTTGAACTCCTGATCCTCCTGCCTGTATACCCTAAGTGCAGGAGAGCATGTTCCACCACACCGTGCTTTAAAGAATTGTTAATGCGTCTGTTGGGTTGATTTGGTTTGTTGGTACTGCTGGAAAATTGAACTCAGGTCTTTGTCCAGGCTGGCCAAGTGTTCTACCAATGAACTGCACCTCCCACCCTTACTTAATAAAGTCTTCCATGTATTGGGCATCTTATGTAGCATGTTTTATTGTACTTTTTAAACGATTTATTTATTTTATGTATTTGAGACTGTAGCTGTCTTCAGACACACCAGAATAGGACATCGGCTCCACCATGTGGTTGCTAGGAATTGAACTCAAGAACTCATGGAAGAACAGTCAGTGCTCTTAACCACCGAGCCATCTCTCCAGCCCCCTTATTGTACCTTTTTATCAGCAATAGCTGATCTCAGCTGAGTTTCATCTTAGATCTTCCGAGTTCATCTTTTCATCCTATCCACAGATGTACTTCTGCTTACTGGGGTGTTTAGTAACATTCTGGATTATCTTTTTTCTTTTTTTTTTTCTTTTTCTTTTCGGGGGGGGGGATTTCAAGACAGGGTTTCTCTGTGTAGCCCTGGCTGTCCTGGAACTCACTCTGTAGACCAGGCTAGCCTCAAACTCAGAAATCCACCTGCCTCTGCCTCCCAAGTGCTGGGATTAAAGGTGTGCACCACCACTGCCCGGCATGATCTTTTTTTCATTAAAAGTGATTTTAACATACACGTGTTGGTGATAGTGTTTTAGTGCTTCTGCTCTGAGGAGCAGCTTGTGAAAGTCATGGCTCCCCCATGGCAAGTTCTAAAGTAGTGAATTCAGAGGAAGATGAGTTGTTTCTGATGGAGCCAGAGTATTCAGCCCTTAGATTAAGATGAACTCTCTAGTAATTTATTGCGGGTGATACTATTATTATTACTAATTTAGTTTTTTGAGACTGAGTCTCTCTATGTAAACCTAGCTGTCCTGGTACTCTACATGGACCACGGTAGACCAGGTTAGCCTCGGACTTCCAGAAATGCCCATCTCTAGCTCCCAGGAGCTGGCTGCAGTACTGTTAGGTTGTAAAGAGATTTGACCTCAAATAGCTGTCCCGTCCGTCTGTCTGTCTGTCTGTCTGTCTGTCTGTGTGTTTAATACTTGCTATCAGTTACAGACCTCATCTTCAAATGCAGGCCTTGAGGACAGAGTTCAGTCCTAGAATGTCTGCCATGGAGCTCAGAAGACAGTTCTTCTCTTTCACCATGTGGGTACTGGGAATTGAACTCGGGGCATCTGGCTTGGTGTCAAGTGCCTTAACACTGTCCTGTATCTGTTAGAAACTCAAGACTTGATGCTTTCTGCCTTTGTTTTACTGAGCAAACAATTCTGCTAAGCAGCTGCCATCCTTAGGTTCTTCCTTTTCAGTTCTGCCCATCGGCTCACTGGAACGACATGCAGTTTTTACATTTTTTTCAATAGTCTTAAGTTGACTGCCTTTTGTTATTGTTTCTTTTCTTTCCTTTTCTTTTTCTACATCACCCTTTAGCTGGATACCCTTCACACACACACACACTCACACACACACACACACACACAGGCGCACACACGGGATTTCTCTGTGTAGCCTTGCCTGTTCTAGAACTCACTCAGTAGACTAGGCTGCCCTTTGACTGCCTCTGCCTCCTAAGTGCTGGGATTAAGTGTGTATACCACCGCCATATGGCTAGTTGGAAACTCTTACCCAGTGGTCTTTTAAGTGTGGTCCAAGTACTACTAGCATGGGCATCATGCTAAGTGGGTGTGTCATCTAAAAGTATACCCTCAAGACTCATGTCATTAAGCTAGGGGTAGTGGTACGTGCCTTTACTCCCAGCACTTGGGAAGTAGAGGCAAGGTGATCTACATAGTTTGAGGCCATCTCAGTCTACATAGTTTGTAGAGTGACACTCTCGCCCCACTCCAGATAATCATACCTAGTAAGTTAAAAACAAACACCTACCCTCGATGTTCAAGTAAGTTCACATTTTTCTGTTGGGTTGGATTCACAGCTATCCTGGGGCAGTTACAGCACTGAAATGTGAGTTGAACCCTTGGTTGTAGAAGTTGATAAAGGTAGATTCTTTGGTTCTACCTAGATCTGTCTACTGGAGGAGATTTTGTAGGGTGGGCCTAAATAAAGTTTCTTTATTTAAAGAAACTTGTTATTGTAAGTAAAGTTTTATGGGGACAGCCACATGTAGTCATTTATGTGTCATCTGAGCTGTATTTGTCCTGTAACAGCAGAGTTGAGTAGCTCTGACAAAGCCACTGGAAATATTTACTATCTGGCTCTGTACAGAAAAAAATTGTAGGTTTCTGCAGTAAACCGTAAAAGCATAAATATGCCGTACAGCATTTGGAGGTGGCAGGTTTTCGGGAAACCCATAGCACAGGTTAAGAGCGTAGAGCTCCCTGTAAGGTTATCAGACAGGGCCTGTCTGAATGAAGATGAGGCTTTTAAAGAGAAATCTGAACTAATGAAGACATGTAAAGGGAAGGGAGCGTTTAAATGAAAATTATATTTAAAGGAGTATAGCGAGTGTACGGTCCTGAGTCTTGAAAGTGCTTTTGGTGAGGCCTTGTGGGCAGAGGGCAGTGATTGGGAAAAGAGGAAATGAGGTTAACACAGCTGACATGTCCTACACACTCTTATGTCATGTCCTGCCTGAGTATAGTTTAATTGGGAGTAGAGACACATTTCTATAACTCTGCAGGTGGAGGGGTCTTTGGGTGAATGGATGACAGGGGCTGGGGTTGTCCACTATTGTTCTCCACAGAGGTCTCTCAGAAACCTTTCTTTGCAAAGTGCCTCCTACACTGATCACTTTATTTTGATCTTACTCAGCCCCAGTTCGTCTTAGACTTGGCTGTTTTCTTCTAGTAGGTAGAGGGGTTTCTGGAAAAGAATTCTTTAGTTGAGTGGGAAACCCATGAGCCTAGAATTAGGTGGTCTTCATTAGCTTTCAAAAGGGAAACAAACACAATCTAAGGCATATTTTTATATTATGAGCCAGGAGTCATGAAATCATATGCACCTGTTGTACCAAACAAGAATTTTGCAAAAGTAGCATTTACCTACACTTTAAAATTTTTGTGGCCGGGCAGTGGTGGCGCACACCTTTGATCCCAGCACTTGGGAGATAGAGGCAGGCGGATTTCTGAGTTCGAGGCCAGCCTGGTCTGGAGAGTGAGTTCCAGGACAGCCAGGACTGCACAGAGAAAACTTTGTCTTGAAACACCAAGAAAAAAAAAAAAAGAAAAATTTGTGGGTTTTTTTTCTTTTCTGTTTCATTAAAAGGAAATATATTGTTGTGATCTTTTTTTTCTTCTTAAAAAAAGAATTATTATATTTTACATATATGAGTATACTGTAACTGTCTTTAGACACACCAGAAGGGGGCATCGGATCCCATTTCAGATGGTTGTGAGCTACCATGTGGTTGCTGGGAATTTAACTCAGGACCTCTAGGAAGAACAGTCAGTGCTCTTAACCACTGAGTCATCTCTCCAGCCCTTATTGTGACCTTCTAGTATGTATCTTGCTAGTTGGAAACCCGTTTTCTTCTGCCTAGTCTCAAAGCTTGAGTCCTTAGGTTGAAGCTTTGGCAATGGATACTAAGTTGCGGAGAACTAGCTTTTCTTGTTCACAGTGTTGGGAGGCAGGGGTAGAAGCAGAAAGGGCCGTGAGTATAAAATAGTCTAACTGGGATAATGAAGTGTCAACTCTAAATGACTACAAGTTGGGATAGGCTGAGGTGTTGTTCATCAGAGAATGTATTTCCCAAAGGATATCATTTCAATTCAAGACACAAAGAAATTCTGTGGTAGTTGTTTGTTTTGTTACTGTTTTATTCAGGTTTTGGTTTTAAAGATAGTTTCTCTGTGTAACCCTGCCTGTACTGAAATGCACTCTGTAGACCAGGGTGTCCTTGAACTTAAAAAGTTCAACCTGCTTCTGCCTACTGACTACTGGGATTGAAGACCACTGCCCACCCTGTGGTTTTATAGGAAGGGTTGGGTAGAGGTAAGCAAGAGCACTGTAGGAGGCAAAATACAGAACTATAAAACTGGAAGATGATTGAAGTTAGTGAGAGCAGCTTCTCAAACTGAATACCTCTGTGTAAGTAGGAGGGATGTGTGTTAGAGACATTGATTGACTTGCCTAAGGTTCCAAAGGGGAAGTAGAACAAGGACTCACTTGTTCTGACTTCCGGTCCAGTGCTCAGAGTCTGTTTTCTTTTCTATAAAGAGGGATGGGATAGTGATGCCAGCCTCTCTGAGGATGGCTGTGGGTAAAATGCTGTGTGTGCAGTTTTGTGCACTGACTGCAGGAATGAACGGGGGTGTTTTTTATCATGGAAGACCAGAGGAGGAATGGAGGTTGGAGCACGAGAGATAAAATGTGGGGTTTCTGGTCTCACATAAGGACGGTCTTGTTATTCTCAGTACGGGTGGGGCTGGAGGGGCATTATGCCTCATAAGTTTTAAGACAGACTCAGTGACACACATCTGTAATCCCAGTAGCTGAGGGAGGTTGAGGTAGGAGGATAGAGACTTTCAAGACGGCCTGGGCTACTTGAAACCCTGTCTTAAAACCTAAACAGAGAAAGAATACAAAGAGAAGGGGCAAGTTTTAGGGGCAATATGTGTGCGGTAGCATGAGATGAATAGACGGGTGCCTTTGACAAGGAAATTGATTAAAGGCTTTTTGCTAAAATGAGCTTGGAATAAAAAAGAATTGATTTATCAATGGCAGTAGGAACAGAAAGGAAAAAATGACAGGACAGAGTCTTATTGTAAGAGAGCAAGGACTAGACAGGGTATTGGAAGAATAGCAGATTCTTGTAGCAAATTGGGAGCATAAGGATGAGGAAAGAAACACATTCCGCTTTTGACATTTTGAATTAAAGGTGGTGGTAGTCCATCAGATAGAAATCAGAGGTTGGGAAATATACTCAGGGGAGAGAAATAGGGGTTGGTGATAAGCATTTTAGAGCCATCTGCACAGAAGCCTGGGGATTGGGCTGCTCTCAGTAAGAAAGTACAGGGAACAGAGAAGGGACAGTAGTCAAGGTAGATGGTACACAACTCGGAGGATCAAGAGGTAGCTTGGAAGCTGATTTGTGTGGTAGCACTTGGGCAAGTATTGACTTACTTGCCCGTTACACATCAGCTTCTGGGCAGTGGAGACAGGAGGCTGAAGGGAGAAACTAACCGAGGGACACTAGTAACCTAGCTGTTAGGTTCTGAGGAGTTCACATGTACTGATCACTTCATCACTCTTAGGATAGTCCTTATTTTTTAATTACAATTTTATTTGTGGGTACGTGTCTATTGATGGTGGCACAGCACATGTATGGAGTGCTTACCTGCACTTATTCAAAAGTAAATCAATAAAGCCAAAATAACTAAACAGGGTGTGTCATAGATTAGAAAGCTGAAGGTTTATTTGTCCTAGGTCATTCATAAAAGAGATGCTTAAAAATTAGCTAGAATTTTACACCAAATTCTATTAGAAGCCAGAGTCAATGTTCACTTCTAATTAAACACAGTGAGCTTCTGTATTTGGCCAGTAGTACATTCAGTTTTGTGGGCTGTGGTGTGTGACTTATGGACTGCCCCACTCTGTTTACTGTGTAATGAAAGGAGCCATTGATGGTATAGAAACAGACAATCATGGCTATGTGTGAACAAGTAAATCTTAGGGCTCTGAAATTTGAGTTTCATATAACTTCCAAGCACATTAAATACATTTATTTAATTTAGCCTGTCTTGTGAATTGAACCCAGATGTTTGAAATGCTAGGCAAGCCCTCTGTCACACCCTCAGCCATAAATAGTATTCTTTCAAAAGCTTTCCAGCCATGTAAAAATATAGACACCATTGTTAGCTAATGGGCTATATGAAAACAGATGGTAGGCCACAAGCTGGAGTTTGATGACCCTTGTTTTTTTATGTGTATGAGTCATTAGGTCTCAAATCCATATAGTCAGCCAAGAGGTGCCTATTGACATAACAAAATGGACACTGGCCACCAGGATCTCATAGCGTCCCCCAAGTCCTCCTGGCTGGCATGCCCTGCCCTCTACCCTCCTCTTCTCCAGCCCCCCACCCCCACCCCCAGGCTGAGCTGAGCTGCCCTCCCCCGGCCTCTCCTCCCTATATAACCTAGCCATCTAGGCTGCACTGGCTGTTTTAGTCCTCTTGGCCCAGTGCTCCAGGTTCCTCTGTCTTCCTCTCCCCTCCTGCCTCTCACCAGGCCTGGCCCAGGCGGAGGTCCTGTTTACCCTGGACTCTTTTGGACGCCTCTGCATCTGGCATTGCTCTCCTCTGTACCTCCCTTACCCCTAAAATAGACCTCTACCATAACTAGGAGCAGTCATGCTGTCCTTTCTTTTCTTTTTTTTTTTCATTCATGAGTAGTTAGCAAGATTATATTTATCTGTACCACATATATCCCTGGTCCCCATGAGCTCAAAAAAAGGTATTGCAATCCTTGGAATTGGGATTATGGTTGGTTGTGAGCTACCATGTAGGTATTAGGATCCGAGCCTGGGTCCTCTGAGAGCAGCAAGTGCTCTTAACTAGTGTACCAACTCTAGCTCCCAGCCACCCTTTTCTGAGACAGTCTTGTTTGGTAGCCCAGACTAGCCTCAAACTTGAGATCCTTCTGCCTCCCAAGTGCTGGGATTATGACACCAACCACCATGGCTGGCTGTCGGCTCCCAACAGCTGGCTATGTTCTCATTGTGAAAATGTACTAGGCTGTGTTGAGCTCTGGCCTTCTAAGATCTGGGGCTCATGCTCAATGTAGAGGAAGAGAAAAGAAGTGAGAGTAAGTTTCATGAATGAGTTTCTGAAGGCACCTTATGGGAGCTGTCAGGTTAACAAGTCATATAGCTGTGGAAGGCAAGTAGGCTTGGTAATTGATTAGGCATGTGGATTATGGAAGGAGTTGAGACTTAGGGTGTCTAGCTTGATGTGCTAAGATGCACAAAAGGATGGTTTGAAGGTAGGAACAGTAACTGACAAAAGGAATGACTGGCTGGACAGCTCTGTAGCGGTAGAGTGCCTGCTAGCGTGGCAGAGCTTGTGGCCTAAGGAGACAATGAGACTGTGTCACTAAGCTCTGGGGAATTCTTTACACTGAAGTGGGAGAACTTCAAATAGAAGAGACTAGAGAGGCCAGCCTGGTATACATTGTAAGTTCTAGGACAGCCAGAACTGTTACACAGAGTCCTTGTCTCAAAAGACAGGTGGGGTGTGTGTGTGTGTGTGTGTGTGTGTGTGTGTGTGTGTGTGTGTGTGTGGCTAGAGGGAGCAGGGTGCTGAGTAAGGAAGGTGGTTTTTGTCAACATGAGTCATTTGGGAAGAGGGAGTCTCAGTTGAGAAACTGTCCCACCCATGTGGCAAACTTGTGGGCTTATTTTCTTGATTAATGACGGAGGGCCTGGCAGTTTTGGATGCTCCAAGATTGGTCTGCTACCGTTGCCCTCCTTTGGTTCATTGGCAGGGGAACTCTACAGAAGGTTATGCAGAACTGTACAGGTCCAGCTTGGAGATCTAGTTATGGGAATTAGTTTATTTTAATCCTTTTCTCTAATAAAATCAAAAGAAAGGTGGTAATGAACGTTTTGGTTCTGAAGGAAAACAAGCACTGCAGCCTCCATGTGTTTCCCATTTGCTACCCCTCCTTCCCGCTGTGGTCCAGAAGAGCTGAGTCACCACCACACGGTAGTGACCGAGGAAGGCCTACAGTTCGGATCTTATGACTCAACTCCAGGCCATGTTCTCCTTCCACGCTCTGGCATGAGAGAACAGAAGATAATTTACCAGTTCGTAGATACCCTGAGGTCAGGTTGCCACCGTGGGTAGAGCTTTTCTACTTAGGCTGAAGTTATTCCTCACTTGTGAACAGTGGAGTAGTGTGTGAGACCTGAGTGACGGCCTGGCTTTATATCCCAGTTTGGCCACTGACTGACAGACTGACCTAGGGTAAGTTACTTAGGGCTCTGTGGATCATTTAGTATAAAAGACATAAATTCTTAGCAGCCTTGGAGCGTGGCTGTGTGTGTTATTGTAGATAAAATATTTAGAGTAGTACCTGGCACATAGTAGGTTCTTATGTTTTAGCTCACAAGTGTCACTTTCATCCTGGATACAGCAAATGGCTTGTAAATAATTGTTTTAAGTATCTTGCTTTTAAATTGACAAAATGTTTCCGTTTTAAATACATTTTAAAATGCGTATTCATTTATGGAATGGCTCATAGCGCTGATTTATATATAGATATAGTACTACCTTACATATTTTTGTGGTAAACTTTGCTTTTATATTTTATTTATTAGTAGTATCTTCCTCTGCCCGAGAACAACTTTTGGAAATGGTTTCTCCTTTCACTGTGGAGTCTGGCAGTTAGACTTCGGTCAGCAGGCTTACAGCAAGTGCTTTGCCCTGACCCATCTTGACTGGTCTGACCTTGGACCGTACTTGTGAGTGGTGATCTGTGTGTGCCACCACTTCCTTTCATAAGATATTGCTTCTGCCTGTGAGGGGTTTGCATGCTGATGGTCAAGGAGGACAACAAGAAGACACACTCCTGGGAATTCCTGTGGATTATCATACCTCCTAATATGTGAGTTCACGATTGTTCTGGGTGAAGGCTGAGAGTTGAAAGGTGTAAAGTGACTTGCCTGAATAGAATAGAATAGAAATAGAATAGAGCCGGGCGGTGGTGGTGCACGCCTTTAATCCCAGCACTTGGGAGGCAGAGGCAGGCGGATTTCTGAGTTCCAGGACAGCCAGAACTACACAGAGAAACCCTGTCTCAAAAAAAAAAAAAAGAAAAGAAATAGAATAGAATAGAATCAGAGTTTCCAGGCCAGTCAGTGAAAGACCAAGGCTGAAAAATGCAGGAGAATAACAGTTGTGCTAAGGAAAATGAGTGGTGAGGTGCCTCTAGTCTGCACCAGTCCAGCTTACCAAATCCGATGGCTTTTCACATTGAGTTTATGCATAGATTTGTCAGACCATCTTTGTAGACTTTGTCTTCCCTTCATTACTACGTATGATGTGAAGACTTCCTTGTGGACATGATAGACGTGTTTGGATAGTGATGTAGAGGGGGAATCTTCACTGGTTGAGTGGTTCACAGTGTTGATTCTGTAGACAGTCATCCTGGAGTCAAGAGGGAGCTGCTTGAATCAGCTGTCACTTCTCTGGATTGTGGGTTTTGTAGTTGTTATGTTTCTGTTTTTGAGAAAAGGTCTCACTATAGAGCCCTGGCTGGCTTTGAACTCAGTATAGGCACTCAGAACCTGGTTCTTCTTCTTCTTCTTTTTTTAAAGTTTTATTTATGTACTTGTTTTATGTATATGAGTACACCATTGCTCTTTTCAGACACACCAGAAGAGGGCATCAGATCCCATTATAGATAGTTGTGAGCCACCATGTGGTTGCTAGGATTTGAACTCAGGACCTCTGGAAGAGCAGTCAGTGCTCTTAACCGCTGAGCCATCTCTCCAGTCCTCAGAACCTGCTTCTTGATTTCCTAGGTTTCAGCTGTGTGCTGCTCTACCTTGGTGTGGGCTTTTGACATTGACAGATGAACATATCCTTGTATTCTTTCTGTATTGCACACCTTGAGCACATCAGCGTTGCCCTGGTTGGTGGTGGGTGCTCTGCAGCTCTAGGATAGAGCTGAAGTTGAGGGATTCGTGCGAGGGTCAGGCTCCAGGTCTGAGGTGTGACCTTGCATGCCCAGACCTTTGGCTAGGACAAGCCTGTGCATGATGTGGATGTCAGTCCTCAGTTACCTTAATTTTGGAGCCAGAATTTTTTGCTGAACCTGGAACTTACCAGTTTGGTGAGCAGTTCTTGTTTGTGGTGGTGTGTGCTGCTGTTACTTGTTTGGGGATTGTTTTTGTGTGGATCAGGGTGTTCTCCATGCTGCACTCCTTCTGCCACTGCTTCCTTCTGAGACGTTGGTCTCTGGCTGCTTATATCCACTTGGGGTGTAGTTTATGTATCCTTTCATCCTCCATGTTCCTTTTAAATGATATCCAGGTCCATAGGTTTATTTTTAGAAAGGATATTTTATAGGTGCTGAATATCTTACGACACTTCTTCTATCACACCAAGAGGACCATAATGTCTTGTTGCCCAAGTGGGCCCTGGTGGCACACTGTCTCTCCTCTCATAGTCACTGATGGGAGTCTTTTGGAGCCATTCTTTCATAGTGTTTAGAGATGTTGGACTTATTTTTTGTTTGTTTGTTTTGTTTTGTTTTCCGAGACAGGGTTTCTCTGTGTAGCCCTGGCTGTCCTGGAACTCACTCTGTAGACCAGGGTGGCCTCCAACTCAGAAATCCACCTGCCTCTGCCTCCCAAGTGCCGGGATTAAAGGCGTGCACCACCACCGCCTGGCTATAAATAAATCTTAGTCTCATGTTTTAAAAAGAAATAACCAGAAACCCTATTAAAGAAAATCGTAATACTGTTTAATAATGTCTTCCTGGGCTAGAGAGATGGCTCAGCTGTTAAGAGCACTTCTTGCCCTTCTAGAGGCCCTAAGGTCAATTTCCAGCATGCATGCTTGTGTCTGTAACTGCAGCTCCAGGGGGTCCAGAGAGAGCCCTCTTGCTTCTGCAGGCACCCAAACACAAAGACACAGAAATAAAAACAAAAGCAATGTCATTCATAATATTAATGCTCAGGCGTGGGGTATAGTGTGTAATAGAATACGTAGAAACATTCAAGAGGCCCTGGCTCCCACCCCCCAAGGTATAATGGCTCTGGAACAATTAAGCGTTTTATTAGCAGTCACGAACTGCACAGTGTTGCTGCCAGCATTGTCTCCTGTTGACCAACTCAAAACTGTACATTCCAAACTGTTGCATTGCTGGTGATGTATGTATGTATTAAAGCCTAAAGAAATATTTAGTATCTACATGTAAAATGAAGTTAGTACCTATGTTCAAAAGAAGTACAAAGTTTTTTTGTTGTTGTTTTTCTGTTGGTACATTTGAAAGTCATGTGAAAGGTAGGAAGTCACCGGTTGTCATCATATTGCAGGCATTGACTACCTGGAAACCACTTCCCGAATTCTAGGCAGAAGCATTGTGACAGCCATGCTTTGATGGCACCTCTTAGGAACTACTGTCATCAACATCCCTGACCACTGCGCAAGTGAGGGTACTAATAGAAAGCACAGTGACTTTATAAATAAACATTTTATAGGAGCTAAAAATCATGTTTTGCTACTACTTTATACATTAAAATCCTAAGAGACTCCTTAATTTTTTAATTATTTTTGTTACTTTTTAAATGTAGTGGTATACGTGGAGGTCAGAGGACAATATGTGGGAATTCTCTCCTATGTGGATTCCCTGGATCAAACTCAAATCATTACTCACCGAGCCAGTTGAACGGCTCACATTTGTGTGTGTGTGTGTGTGTGTGTGTGTGTAACAGTGACACACATATGAAGATCAGAGAACGACTTGCGTGCGTTGGTTGGTTCTCTCCACCACATGGTTCCCAGATCGTAGCTGAGCCTGTCAGGGTTGACCGCAGCTCCTTTACTTACTTACTCCTTTACTTACTATTTCATGAGACCCCAGTTTAATTTGTAATACATTGTTTAATATTTAGTGTGTGTGCGCCAGAGTGTGCCATGGCACATGAGTAAAGGTCAGAAGGCAGCTTTCTGGGAGTCCATTCTCTGTATCATGCAGATCTGGTAGCCAAATCCAGGTCTTGAGGACTGACAAGTCTCTTTACCTGCAGAGCCCCCTTGCCTGTTCTGGGGTTTGTTGTTGTTTGCTCAGGTTTTTGAAATGGGCTGTAGCCAAGGCTAGCCTAAATTCTTGACCCTTCTGTCCCCACCTCCTAAGCACTTGAGATTACAGGTGCAGGCTACCATGCTCAGCCTGCACTTAAGGGTATCTTCATGCCTAAAAAAGACAGCGAGTGCTATGTTTGAGAGGGTTGTGGTTTGTTTTTTAATTAAGACAGCATAGGCAGGAAAGCAGTTGAGAGAATGACTGGCAGAGGGATGTATGTAGGAGGTGGGAAGATAGAAGGCACAAGAAGGGTCTGATGTGTGGGACGTGACTCACAAGGCATGAGACCCTTACGCTGCAAGCATAAATACAAGGGACCTTATTGGAGAAGTGTCAAACTGTGTGGTCTATTCCCTGTAAGCACTTAGGATTGGATGTCGCTGCTATATTAGTTTACAGAATTATTTGGCCTTGATCTGTAGTATGAAATATAGCATAAGAAATTTTATAGTGCTTTTTTTTTTTTTTTTTTTTTTTTTGTAGCCCTGGCTGTCCTGGAACTCACTCTGTAGACCAGGCTGGCCTCGAACTCAGAAATCCGCCTGCCTCTGCCTCCCAAGTGCTTGGATCAAAGGCGTGCGCCACCACGGCCCAGCTATAGTGCTTATAAAATAAGCACATAATAGAAATAAAAGTTGTACAGTAAATAGCATATTTATGTATAGTTTGAGTATCTTCAATTTTATTCCAGTTTGAAGAAGCTGTGGTTGAGCTTCCAGATGTGCACTGCTGATCTGGCTTTGATGTGAGTGCTGGAAAACACAGAGGGCGGGCTCCATGCTCATACGCATCACTTTACCCAGTAAAAAGGGCTGCGATTTACAAAGCAGGTTCCGGTCTAGTATCTGTAGCTCTGTGGCTCTCTTTGATTTTTCTTCTTTTTTAAATTTTTTTTTATTTTTAAGAGACAGGGTCTGACTATGTAGCCCAGCCTATCCTTAATTCAAGATCGATCCTTCTGACTCAGTAGCCTGTTTTTTGCACTTTGTAAAACAATGACTTTTTAAAAAAAAATCTTTTCAATCAAAACACATGTAAGAAGAAGTACTGTAGTAAAAAGATTAAGTTAATGAGGTAAGTTAACTGTATTTCAGACAATCAACAGGTATTAAAATATGTTGTTAAAATAAATGAGGCACTGTCTTCAAAACAGGTTAAAGATTGCTCACTTGTAGATCTCAACCAGACTTAAAAAAAAAAAATCTTTACTAGATATTGATCTGGGGCTGGTGGGGGGGTGGTGTTGGTTAATATCTTCACACATGGCACTTTATTTAGAGATAGGGTCTCACTATATAACTCTGGCTATGGTGGAACTTACTAGGTGGACCAGGCTGGACTTGAACTTATAATAGAGATCCTCCTGCTTCTGCACATCCATATCTCTAATCTCAGTTTAAGGGTCATTAGGGTCCGGTAGCCAGACAAACCCTGTGGCCTTGCTAGACTAGCCATAAGGGTTCAAACTCTAGATAGTGAGAGACTTTGTCTCAAAAAATAAGGTGGTAGAACTTTAATTCTAACACCTAGGAGGTCAGAGATAGGCAAATCTCTGTGACTTTGAGGCTAGCCTGGTCTACATAGTGAGTTCTGTGATAGCTAGGACTTTTATTTATAGTCGTCCAAAGTTTGGTTTCCAGCACCCACATGGTAATTTACAGCCATTCATACATAACTCCAGTTCCATGGAGATGTGATGCCCTTTCTGTCCTCCTTGGACAACAGGCACACATACACACAGTGTAGTACATTTATACATTCAGGCAAAACACATGTGAGATAAAATAATCCGAAGAGGAAAAGATCACTAAATATATATAAAATGAAAACTTTAAAATCATGTAAGTATAAGGGGCTTGGGAGATGGCTGTGGTTAAGAGTGCTTACTGCTCCTGCAGGAGCAGAGTTTAGTTCCCAGTGCTCAGACCAGGCAACTCACAGCCAGACTTGGAGCCACCCATACCTCCAGTCTGACTGTGGGAAGGGATCTAATACCCTCTGGCATCCCTGGGCATTTGCACACAGCTGGTGTACATCATTATGCCTATTTCTATTTTTTATATAAACACAAAACATTTCCAGTTTTGGTGAGCATTTGTTTGTTTTTCAGATGTTCCACTGTGATGGTTAACTTCAGGTGTCAACTTGAATGAATTAGGATACACCCAGGAAGCTGGTGAAACATTTTTTCATGTGACAATGAAGATGAGTGTATGTCTCTCTGTGTATATGTGTGCAAGTATGCTTGCCTGTATACACATATGGAAGCTCTCCAGCCCATCCCCCCCACCACCACCCATTCACCCATCCATCAATTTGGAGGCAAGCTGTATAGGTCTCACTGTGAAGCCTTGGTTGACCTGGAACCTACCTGCCTGTAGCTGCCCGTCAGAGAGAATCACAGGCCCCTCCCCAAACTGGAACCTTGTTTCTTAAAAACAGAAGTGGAATAGATCAAATAACTAGTGACAAAATGTAGCAAGAGACCAATGAAGAATTCAGGACTTCCTCACACAGATTCTAGTTACATTTCCCAGAAATGAGTAGAGACGGAGGAGAATCACAGCGGTCAGACTGTGGCTGTTTTTGCATTGAGGCTGATCTTCCCGTTTGATGTTCACCTTCCTGCTAGTGCCCTTTCCTCAGCAGCAAAAGAAATATCCAGGGTGGGAAGACTAGTAGAAAACTAATACTTGCTGGGTTGTGATAGTGCATGCGTTTGATCCTAGCATTGGGGAGGCAGAGGCAGGGGGTCTCTTGAGTTCCAGGACAGCCAGGGCTACACAGAGAATCTCTGTCTCAAAAAACCAAAAACTAATGCTCCCTTGTTTTAAATACACAACTGACCCATCTTACAGATTTATATTCCTAAAGAGAACTCTAAAACATGGTCAGTAACAGGTAGGGTTCCCCCGAACTTTTTTTGTTTTGTTTTGTTTTGTTTTTGTTTTTTTGAGACAGGGTTTCTCTGTGTAGCCCTGGGCTGTCCTGGAACTCACTCTGTAGACCAGGCTGGCCTCGAACTCAGAAATCCACCTGCCCCTGCCTCCCAAGTGCTGGGATCAAAGGCATGGGCCACCACCGCCCGGTCCCCGAACTTTTCTATCTTTAGTCTTCTTGGACATTGTTAATGAGAGGTAACTGGGAGAGATCATCTCTGCTAGACACCAAAGAGGAGGGATCTGTCACAGGACTGTGCCATGGAGTTGACTGGGCAAGTAAAACAGTATGGCAAATTTGTAACCATGAGAAAGCTAAAAAGAAGTCAGCGTATGGGGCATGCTGCTATGTGGCTTTAGCCTATGGGAGATAGTGAGGGTACATTTACTAGAGTGAGGGTAGGCAAGGGTGTTGAGAGGTACCCGGAACAAAACCGGCTGAGATGCACAGGGCCTTAGCTATGTGCTCTACTTTTCTGTTCATGCCTCGACTGTCTATTGAAGTTTCCATAAGCTTTTCTTGAACTTGATCTTTTTATGAACGAAAACGAATTTCAGAAGACTGTAGGAATACTTCTCTTATCAAGGAAGTATTTGAATGACATTCTTCGTCTTCAGTATGGCGGTTCTGATTTTTACTTTGGTCTTATGGATGGTTTCAGTTTGCCTGTATTGTGTAGAAAGACCTTGCCTACCAAGATGTAATAAAAAATGCTCTCATATATTTGAAAAATTTTATCTTTTTATTTTAAAAAACAATTTTCATTGTGAAAAATATATGAGTAGCCAATCTTTTGAGTGTAGCATTTATGCTTATATATGAGAAATATTTTACATCGGAAGTAATGTCTAGAGGGTATATACTTAAAAAAGAGTAAGCTGGATATGGTAGTAGACATCTGAGTTCAAGGACAGCCTGATCTACACAGTGAGTTCCAGGCCAGACGTTGTCTCCAAAAACAAATTAATGCCAATAATAAAAAAAGGGGTGGGGGGCAAGGGGATAAAACAAATATCCTTGGATCTAAGTATTTCCATTAAAGAGCCTCTCAGGACCATCTTCCTAGCCATGAGGTTAAATACTTTGTGTAGCATCTTTGTAGCTCCCTGCTAAGATAACACAGTTAAACCCAGCCCACTTCCAAAGATTAGATGCCACTGGGACAAGGAAGCCACAGCAATTTGCCCTCAGCCTCCCTGGGAGCTCCTTACTCTTTGAAGTCCTTTTAAGCTTTTAACCTTGGAAGCTCAGGCCCCACCACTGAGGGAGAAGGATTTGGGTGGACTTGAGTTTGGCTGGACTTTCATTGGTTGGATTTGTAGGCTGTAGTCAGGAGGTAGCTGTTCACTGTGGCCCACTTCCAGCTACCAGGTCAAAGCAGGACACTTCCTTGGGGCAAACAGAGTCCTCTCTCTCCTAGAGGGCAGCGTAGAGACTTCATCAGTGAACAGGGGAAACCAGCCAAGTCCAGATAAGAAATCAGACCTGTGTCACATACTCTGGACTCCATTCTATATTCAGGTTAAAGAGAAAATATACACTATATGTACACACACATACTGTGTATACTTTTAAAATTGTGAATTAATTGTAATTATATGTAGTTATAAAAATAGTGCACAGGGATCTCAGTAACTGAGTAACTGTATTAAAACTGAGATATATCCGGCTGTGGTAGCTCACACCTTTAATCCCAGGAGGCAGAGTTTGAGGTCAACCTGGCCTAGAGAGTGAGTTCCAGGACAGCCAGGACTACACAGAGACACCCTGTCCCCCAAAAACAAAACAAGAACTGATACATTCATTGATGCAGTGAGAATGCAGACATTCCTTGGCTGAGGAGTGTGTTGTTCATTCACAAACACCTACTGTCCTTCCTCTGTCACTGCTCCATGCTGACTTCTGTTTATGTGATTATCTTGTACACATGTAATTGACATGAACATTAAATTAACAAATTCCAGACCCCCCCAATCCCGTTTTTAGAGATAATACATACATTAGGTTTCCTAGGAACCTCTGGCTAGAACCTTTTCATCGAGGATTGCTCTAATACTTTATGTCATTTTATGTTGAAGTATAAGTAATTAAGATTACATCTAAATAAATACTGTAAGTATATAGATCATGATGAATAGACTGTCGTCAAATTCACCAACATGAGTCTGCAGGACTGTAACTCATTCCTGAGCAATGCTTTTTATATATGTTAGGAACACTGAACAACACTTAACTTTGCTCGTGAGGGCCACTTTAGCAGAATCACCAATACAAAGCACAAATGGTTTTTTTTAAAAGGCAATCATAGCATTTATTCTAAATGAAAAAGTACTCTGGTTTGCAGTGTGAATGGTGAAACAAGAAGGCGGGACATCACCTTGCTTGGATTGAGCCAGATCTGAGCTGAGTGCTCTCTCGTCACAGACTTTTAACTACTCCAGGTGTCTGTCATTGACTATGAAAGTGTTCCCAGTGACTCATACGTGCATGTGCATACATGGAAAGAAAGCCGGTCTAGGCTACGATGCTCACTGTGGTGAACTGAGGTAGTTAATAGAATGGGGTGTAGAGGCTTAAGGTTCTAATAATGCATGCGTCTAGACCATTCATTGCACTGGGTATGTTTGCCTTGTGAAAATGGAGCCGCATTTTGATTTGTGTCTGTTTGTTGCACTTCAGTAAACAGTATGAGAATGCCATGGCTTTGGGATATGGGTGATGAACGTCATCACTCTAGGTCACACTTTGGTTTTTGTCTTCTTGATTGGTTTCTGGTGCTGGGGAATGAAGGTATGGCTTCATGTTCTAGACAAAGTGTTCTGCCACCAAGCTCCATCCTCCAGCCCTCCGTATCCCCTATGTGGAACTGTCATCTTATATGTGGCTATCACCTGCTACCTCACTGTCTTCCTGTTAATTGTCATTGCTGCTCCTTTGGATGGGATATGATGGTCTCTACCTCCTGCACCAATTCAACTGAGTTCCCTGGAGCTGCCTAAAGTGGGCACTGGAAACTGAACTCAGGTCCTCTGGAAGAGCAGTCTTAACCATTGAACCATCTCTCTAGCCCTAGAGGGCACTTTTCCATCTGCCAGGTCCACTGTTGGAAGTCCTGGACTAGATCAGTTTTCTCCTTTGGTGTTTTATTCATCCATATTCATTCTGTCTCTCTCTTTCTCTGTCCCCCCTCCACCTTCCCCCAGCTCCCATATTCTTCCCCTTCATCTTGTCCTTTTCATTTTTATTTTAAAGATTTATTTATTTTAGATATGTGAGTACACTGTTGCTGTCAGACACACAATCAGATCCCATTACAGGTGGTTGTGAGCCTCCGTGTGGTTGCTGGGAATTGAACTCTCAACCTCTGGTAGAGTAGTCAGTGCTCTGAATCGGTGAGCCATCTCTCCCGCCCCATCTTGTCCTTTTCCTTTGACCTTCCCAGTGACTTAATCACTATTTGACTATAGTTACAAACCTTATTCTTTTGTCAATGATGCTTTGAGCTTGCCTGATCAGACAGTCTCTGATTTATGCTCTTTCGTGATAAACTGCTCTCTCCATTTAAAGTAGAAGATGACTTTGGAGAACTACAGCTCAGGAAGGTCCTGCCTATACCCCTTTCATCGGTTTCCCTTGTTGGGGCAGCACCTCACGCTGCCAGTCCAGGAGTTTTGTTGGGTGTCGATTTTTTTGTTTGTTTGTTTTTGTTTTTTGAGACAGGGTTTCTCTGTGTAGTTCTGGCAGTCCTGGAACTCACTCTGTAGACCAGGCTGGCCTCGAACTCAGAAATCCGCCTGCCTCTGCCTCCCAAGTGCTGGGATCAAAGGTGTAGCAGGTGTCGATTTTAATTTGAGTTTCTTATGTTTTCTGTTCCAGGACTAGGATTCAGCTTTTTCCATTTTCTTAATTCTGCTGTCTAGTTTCAAGTTTTGTGACATTTCATTCTCTTTATCCTTGTGACTTTTTTTCCCCAACTTTATTACAAAATTTTAAGTTTTTGATAAGTAAGATAAGTTCTTTAGACTGTTCTATACCTTATTTTCACAAAATTGTAATTCATATTCTCAGATACCATTATCCAGTACTTGAGGGTCTGAAGCAGTAGTCATAGTACCATGAGTCCTTAAATGTGTCCAGTGACATTGAGGGACTGAATTTAACTTTAAGAGTAGTTGACCCCGGGCCTAATGAAGTAAGAATTGGAATCTTAGTTACATCTACTGTAGGGAAGATTTTTTTTTTTCATGTTTCTTTTTTTCTGGTTGACTTTTGCTTTTGTCATTGTGGATGCTCACCCAGTGTTGGTAAAGGTTTGGGAACTTGCATATGTAGACTTGGCCAGACTGGCTTGGATCTTGTGAGGCTGTCGCCACCGCACCTGACTCTCCCATCTCATTTTGACATGCTCCCTTCATGGTTTGTAGATCATCCACTGCAGAACTGGGAGTCTTGAGCTGATGTTCTTGCTGTTCCTCAGTCCCTGGGATGATCATATCTTCAGGCAAGCCCTGCTGTTTGAGTGCCGAGAGCTTCAGGGCTTCCTAGTATCCTCATTGCTAGCTCTCACTAGGCCAACCTAGCTACCAATGAGTTTACACTCCTCTTATTACATAGGACAGTGTAGAGCAACCTTTTAATGCTGTGACCCTTTAATACAGTTCCTCATGTTGCAGTGATCCCGAACCGTAAAATTATTTCATTGCTACTTCATAGCTGTGATTGTGCTACTGTGAATTGTACTGTAAATATCTGGTTTTCCAATGGTCTTAGGTGACCCCTTTGAAAGGGAGTGAGACCCACAGATTGAGAAACACTGGTTTAGTGGTTTTAGACATTGTTGGAATGTTGGGCTTTCTTCTGCTACTAAAGAGATACTCACCTCTTTCTGTCTTTCCCTCTATGGGCCTCCCATTGATGATTACAGACCAGAAAGCAGCAGCCTGAGGAATTTGGGTAACTGAATTGGCAGATCCCAGCCCAGGGTTTCCTAACTTGGGAATCCTGAGCATTCTAAGTTGTCATCCTTGTCGTGCCCCACCCCACTGGGGGAGGGGAGAGTAACAGTATCTGCTAGTGGCTTTTACACCCATCCCATTGTTACAACTTCCGAATACCATTACTGTGGTGGTGCTGGGGGATCCAGAGGATAGGCTTAGAACAGGGAAAACAGTCCTAACAGGTCCTAACAGGACCTGTACCTGCTTTAGTTCAAATGGTCTTAAGGAAATAGAGAATCCTGATGTGCCTGTGCCCACCTTTCATTGTGGAGAGATTCTCTCCCATCCAAGCTGTTGTACCCCCATGTGCTGCAGTTACAGATGGGTGCCATTACCCACTGCTTAGTTTCTTTTTAGTTGGTGTAGAAAGTGGAGATGAGTGGAGCACTCACTGGCTGCATCCGTCATGCCTGCTTCCGTCTCCCCGTCAGTTCCTTCATTTGAACTCAGTGAAGAAACTGGAGTCAACAATAGAATGCTGAAGGTCGGGTTTGGGAACATTGTTAGATTTCATATAAGTTAGCCTAGAAGGGAAGACAATGGTTAACAGTGTGCATGGTGGGTTTTATAATAACTTTCGTGTGTGTGTGTGTGTAAAACATGGAAGAAAGGACCTTGGCACTGAATTTTAGGGTTTTGTAGAAAGTATTGGGGGACTGCTTTGTACAGAATCATGACAGAGAGGCTACATTAAGTAAAATGTCTCTTAAAACAGACTAGGAAAAAATATTCTTGTAATGTAGTAGAAGGAACTTGACCAAAAATTGGTCTCAAATGCATAATGCAGGTTTTTTTTTTTTAAATAGCTCAAATAGCATCAAAAGCAGTATGCTAACAGTGTATTTTCTGTGGCCCACTTGTATTAAGTACATCAAACACTTCTGCTTTTCTTTCTGTCATTGCTTTCATTTTTAAAACAAACACACAGTTTAAAAGTTTTGACCAGTAGGCCAAGGCACTCCAGTGAGGGGCTCAAGAATCCAGATGGTGTTTTACTTACTTTAGGTTGTTTGCTGACACATTTTGCTGGCAAATTCGTGTGAACAGCCTCAGCTGTAGGCCTGCTGCTGTGTCATCAGCCAGAAGGCATTTTAAACAGCTGCTGGATGCTATGCTCAAACAGTCTTCACACTAAGTTTCCTAGCATACCTGGCTCATGTGTACTTGGAAGAGCTACTCAGTGACTTGGAAACTTGACTAGTTTCTACAAGAATTAAACAAGTGTGAGGTTCAGAATCCAATTCTGGGGACCCAAAACCAAACAAAAAACAACCGTAGTTTTGATGAATAAATTGGCCAGGTCAACTGTTTTACCCGTTTATGCCTCATTAAAAACCAGTCCTTCTGTCACCAGACATTATGTTTTGCTCTGACATAGACTTGGTTGCCTGGCTCCACCCCCACCACTACAGAAACAACTTCTGTCTGAACACTTTCATCCCAGCACATGGCAGGCAGACAAGAAGGATCTCTTGAGTTTGAGGCGAGCCTAGCCTACAGAATGAGACCTTATCTAGGAAAAACAACAAACAAACGGAAACAAAAAAGCTTCTTAAAAATTCCTCCAGGCTGAGATGAGGCAGTGTGTCTCCCCAGTGTTGATGAGACAGTTTAACCATAGAGGCCATTACAATACTGCACATACAATTGTACTTCATGCTCTCCTGTTGTTTTGTGGTGTTAGGGGATTGAACCTAGGGCCTTCTGCATGCTGTGCAGGTGCTCTTCCACTCAGGTTACACTCTTGATCTCAGGTTATCCCTCTTTTGCTGCTGGTGTTGGATTCTTGCTGTGCATGATTTAGTATGCTTTCCACATATGTATATAACCATATACAGTGATGTAGTATTGTTGTATGTTTTAAATTTTACATGGACTGGAGGCTGGAGAGATGGCTCAGTTTTGGTAAAATGCCAGTCTGCCTTGCAAGTACAAGGACTTGAGTTTGAATCACTAGCACATGCAAAAGATAATCCCGGGCCTGGTCAGGGTGAGGGAAGGCAGAAACTGGTGGGTCCCTAATGCCCTCTGGGTTTATTCAAAGACCTTGGTTTTTTTGTTGTTGTTTTTTTTTTAAGGTGGGAGGAGGTAGGCCGGAGACATGACTCAATGGTTAGGAGCATTGACTGTTTTTCCAGAGGTCCTGAGTTCAATTCCCAGCCACCCAAAAGGTGGCTTACAACCATCTGTAATGGGATCAGATGCTCTCTTGTGTGTCTGAACTTAGCTACATTGTATGCATATAAATAAGTAAATAAATCTTTTTTAAAAAGTGGATTGGTCATTGAGGTAGGCCTCTGGTCCCCACTGCGTCCCCTCCTCCCCTCCCCCCCATAATATACAGTGTGTGTCTTTGTTGTTGTTGTTGTCGTCATCATGGTGTGGTGACTGGTTGGTTTAGAGTGTTGCTTTGGGTTTGTTGATTTGGGTTTTGTTATCTTTGAGACAGGGTTTCTTTATGTGGCCGTGGCTCTCCTTGAACTTCGCAGACTTCTAGGATCAATATAAATGTGTCTTTACACTGCTTGTACATGCTGATGTCAGGGGCCATGTGGATTATTGGTTCCCGGGCTGAACAGGTCCTTACAGACTTCTTTATATGTTTGAAAAGACAAAGGTTAAAAAAGTTAAAAATCATATTGATTGTTATTCTTCAGTGATCTGCTGGGATGAGGCCAGATGATCTAAAACTTTAGATAAGACGATGGTGGGGCTGGAGAGATGGCTCACCAGTTAGGAACCCTGAATTTTCTTCCAGAGGACCCAGGTTCAAGCCCCAGCACCCACATAGCAGCTCACAACTGTAACTCCAAGATCTGACACCTGCACACAGACACACAGTCAGGCAAAACACCAATGCACATAAAATAAAAGGAGATTTTTTTTTTTTAAATGGGGAAAAAATGCCGGGCGGTGGTGGCGCACGCCTTTAATCCCAGCACTTGGGAGGTAAAGGCAGGCAGATTTCTGAGTTCGAGGCCAGCCTGGTCTACAGAGTGAGTTCCAGGACAGCCAGGGCTACACAGAGAAACCCTGTTTCGAAAAAACAAAACAAAACAAAAGTCACACTTGGAACAATACATGGCCTAATAGAGATAATACTGATTAACAACCTGGAGTTTTCCACTTTAAAAAGATAAAGACAAAGTTCTGTGATTCCCACATGTGGTAGGCAAAGGCCAACCAGGGTTACATAGTGAGAATCTGTTTCAAACACAAAGGAACTGCTGGAGAGATGAGTTGAGAGCTTAGCAGTTAAGAACTCTTGCTGCTGCTCTTCCGGAGGCTGTGAATTTGATTCCCAGTACCTGTCAGGTGGTTTGCAATCAGTCTGTTGTAACTCTGTTACTGTAACTCAAGGGGATCTGCTATTTGGGACAGTGGATGTATGGATGCCCATGATTTAAAAATAATAAAAAATCACAGAGAACAGCCAAAAAAAAAAAAATAAAAAAAAAAAAATAAAAATAAAAAATTTTGAAAGCCAGAATAGCTGCAAGCATTTGCGCATGCACACACACACCTCAAAATACAAATTAAAAAACACCTTTTGTTTTCTTTTATTTTTTTAAATTTATTTAATGTATATGAGCATCCTGTTGCCATCACACCAGAAGAGGGCATCAGATCCCATTACAGATGGTTGTGAGCCACCATGTGGGTGCTAGGAATTGAACTCATGACCTCCGGAAGAGCAGACAGTGCTCTTAACTGCTGAGCCATCTCTCCAGCCCCTTCTTTTTATGTTTTTAATATTTATGTGTGGGTATGTGTACAGCTGCCCACAGAGGGCAGAACAGCATGTTGGATGTCTTGGAGCAGGAATCCCTGGAGTTTGTTAAAGGTAGTTATGAGCCACCTGATGAGGGTGGTGAGAAATGAGCTTAGGGTTTCCTGAAGAACAAGAAGCACTGGTAACCACTGAGCCATTTCACCAACCTTGTTTGTTTGTTTGTTTCTTTCTTTCTTTCTTTTTTAATTACATTGTGTGTGTGTGTGTGTGTGTGTTCTCGTGAGTGCGCGCGCTCTCTGCCTGCCTTGCCCGCCGCCTGCCTTATCTGTCTGTGTGTGGTACCCCTGTGTCTTAGGGTTTTGATGCTGTAAAGAGACGCCATGACCATAGTAATTCTTACAAAGGAGAACATTTAGTTGGGTCTGGCTTACAGTTTCAGAGGTTTAGTCCATTGCCCTGGCTGGAAGCCCAGCATGTAGGCAGACATGATGCTGGAGAAGGAGCTGAGAGTTCTACATCTTGATCTACAGGCAGCAAAAGGAGACTGTGTGCCACACCGGGCATAGCTTGAGCATAGAGAGCCTCAAAACACACCCCCACAGTGACACACTTCCTCAAACAAAGGCACCTCCTAATAGTGCCATTCTCTATGGGCCAAGCATTCAAACATATGAGACTATGGGACCATACCTATTCAAACCACCATACTCCAGTATCCTGAGTCTATTACATGGAGTGTATATTAGTCAACATGACATAATATGTGACTGAAGCAATGTAAGGGAAGTGTAGCAGTTTGGATGAGAATGGCCCCTGTAGGCTCATGTTTGCATGCTTGGAGCCCAGTTCGTGAAGTTCTTGGATTAGGAGGTATGTGTATCATTTTTGGAAAAGGTGTATCACTGGATGTGGCAGAGTGGTCTTTGAAGTTCCAAAAGCCCTTGTCAGGCCCAGTGACTCTCTTCCTACCTGCCTGCTGGTCTTCCTGGGGATCAGGATGTAAAGCTCTCAACTATTCTCGACCACCACAGGTGCCTCCATACTCGCCATAGACTAAAGACTAAGCCTCTGAGACTATAAGCAAGCCCCTAATTAAATTATTTATGGGCATTGCCTTGGATTCTGGTGGTGGTGTCACGTGCCTTTAATCCTAGCACTCAGGAGGCAGAGACAGGCAAATCTCTTGAGTTTGAGAGAGTCAGTTAGTTCCAGGTTGGCCAGAGCTACACTGTAAAAAAAAAAATACAAACAAAAAAAAACCTGTCTTTAAAAAACAAACAAAAAAACCACAAAAACTGGAAAGATAAAACTGTTTCCTTGATCATTGTGTCTTTGCACAGCAGTAGAACAGATCTAAGTTTCTTCTGCAGCTCATTGTCTCTCTAGCACTTAATAGCATAGAACTTTTTGCTAGGTGTAAAATGATAGTTAATGATAGTTTTATTATATTTGGTAACTAATGAGATTAAGCATCTCTTTCCGTAGCAGTTGGATTTGTTGTTGCAGTGCTGGTTGAAAATGGTTCTCTTTTCTGTTGGTTACTTTCTTACCAATAGGTAAGAGCTTCTAAGGTATTCTAAATACCAAACAGTGGTCTGTTACAATGTACATAACTAGTCTGAGACCTTTCACTCCTAGCCTGTTAGAATATGAAGAAAGGGTTGGCTTTAATACAGCTAAATTTACCTCTGAGTGTGGGGACTATGTGTGGAAGAGATTATTTCCTCCTCTCAGCTCAGGAACGGTTCTTACTCTGTAGCTTGGCTTGGCCTCGACTTAGAAATCTCTTCTCTTGTCTGCCTTCCAGCCTCTGGCTCTGTATTGTTTCCCTGGGGGGGATTTTTTTTTTTTTTCCTTTTTCAGTGATCTTTAACCCCAGTATTTCGCTTTTCAGCACCATGGTTGTCTGCTTCTCCTACTGCTCTGTTTCTGACCTTACCTTCACATCTTCAATGCATGTATCCATTATTGGACCTTCTCTTATGTTAAGTGGCCTGGTTTGTCTATACTCCCTCCTCCCTCCCTGTGTATTTTTGTGGTTTGTGTTATACATACATGTTTGCATGTGTGCTGGTGCAAATACAACATAGGTGGAAGCCAGAGGTCAACAGTCTCTTCCCCACCTTATTTTTTGAGTCAGGATCCCTTACTGAACCTGGAGCTCACTGATTGGCTGGCTGCTGGCTATCTAGCAATCCCTGAAATCCTCCTGGGAGTGAGTGTGCACTTGGCTGCACTCAGCTTTTTATCTGGGCGCCAGGGATCTGAACTCAGGTCCTTCGTGTGCCAGTTCCTCAGCCCCTAACATTTTTAAAAATCTTGTAATGTCTTTGAATACATTTTTACTAATTTACTTCATAAAAGGCTTCCTGTCTTTAAGTAAATTTATTCATAATAAGCTTGTTTTTTTTTTTTTTAATTTTAACGGCCTGCCTTTTATTGTGGCACTAAGTATATTCACATTGTTGTCATGATCATTATCCATCTTTAGAATTTTCCCATCATCCCAAACTGGAACTCTACCCAGTAGGCAGACACTCCCTGTCTCCCCCCCCTCCTCCACCCCGCTTTCCCCAGCCCTTCATAACCAGCTGTCTTCTTTCTCTGTGAATTTGACTAGCGTAGGTAGGATCATAAATTGCTTTTAAAAAAAATAGAATGCCTTCCTATTTTGTAGTGAAAAAAATACCATTAATATATTGTTAAGCTGCCTTTTCTTTTTTTGTTTGATTGATTGATTTTTGTTTGTTTGTTTGTTTTGAGGCAAGGTTTCTCTATGTAGCCCTGGCTATCCTAGAGTTGTAGACCAGGCTGGCCTCACAGAGATCCACCTGCCTCTGCCTTCCAAGTGCTGGAACTAAAGTGTGCAGCACCACTCACTGTCTAGCTAAACTGTTGTTTTCTTTCTTACCTAACACACTGGCCCAGTATTTCATTTTGAGTTCAGCTATATAAGCCTTCTGCATAAAGAAATATATCACATGCAAATAAGGGCATTTTCTTTTGTTAATCCTGCCCTTTGACTTTTCAATTAAAATTTTTAAAAAAATTGGAACTCTAATCATTTGATTATTACAGATCTACTGTCTGCCTCTTGAAGTAACTCGAAGTAACTCTATTCCTCTGTATCCCACCCCTCATTCCCCACTCCCCCTTAGGCAAAGTCTCCCTTTGTGGCCCTGGCTGACCTGGAATTCACTATGTAGACCAGGCTGACCTCGCACTCCCGAGTGTCTACAGTGCCGCCTCATTTATTGTTTAAACATACTAAGACTTATTGTACACCTTTAATCCCTGCACGCTAGAAGCAGAGGCAAGGGGATCTCAGTGAGTTCAAGGTCAGCCAAGGTCTAGTAAGACACTATGTAAAACAAAAACTGAAGAATTGATGTTTAAGTGTTTGCTGTCTGTTTCTGATATGAACTTACAGTCTGGTTGTGGTGTTTCTTTGTGTGTACTATAATTTAAATGTACTTAGCTCTTAGGATTTTATACCTGCCAGATAATTGGTGGCATTTTGAGCCATATGAGCTGTGACCCTATAGAAAAATCATGTAATTACAACTTTTCTAGGATCGCAAGGCACTTTTTAACAAGGGCTTTTACAATTCTTGACGTATTTGAAGACACTCCCACCCCAATAGCATCACACCGCCTTGTAGCCTATAAACTCCCTTAATTTTGCCCCATCCACACCCAGCGTGAGGTCATCTTCATTAGGATCGACTTTTACCACACTGCTAGGACTGCTGCCTCTGACTATGGTTTTGCTGATCGTTTTTGAAACACTATCTGGGCCAAATGAGCCCTAAACATTTCCACAGTTGATGTAGAAAGTGACCTTTTCTAGTTGCTAATTGAAGGTGCTTCTTCTTGTTTTATAGGTGTCAGCTGTGATGCATGTTTAAAAGGAAATTTTCGAGGTCGCAGATATAAGTGTTTAATTTGCTACGACTACGATCTTTGTGCATCTTGTTATGAAAGCGGGGCAACGACAACAAGGCATACAACTGACCACCCGATGCAGTGCATATTAACAAGGGTAGACTTTGGTAAGTTTGTAATGAAAAATTATCATTTAAGGGACTTCTATGGGTATGAAAAAGCAAAACAAATGGCACCTCCATAAGCATCTCCAAGGGTTGATTCAAACTAAAATCATCTTCCCTCTGTCCTTCCGTCTGTTGGTTATAGCTTTCTTAAGAAGCCCTTTGGAACAATCCACAAGTGGTAGAGGATGAGGTAGAGTGCTTATGGAAATAAGCAGTGAAATCAGGTTGGGCTGTTGTTAATAGCATTCGAGTGCTGTCTGCTTCAGTCCGTGATTATTTAACTAGCCAACACACTTACTATTGTCTTTGATTATAGCCTTCCTGATGAGCATGAAGCACTGTCTCGATTGGTTTTGATTCGCAGGTCTGATAGTTAATGATCAAGCATTTTTTTCTTACTGCTTATTAGCTATTTGTATATTTTTGAATAAAATGTTCAGATCCTTTTCCCATTTTAAAAAATTACATGTAATGCCTTTATTGCTGAATTATAGCCAAACTTCATATATTAGATACATGTTCCTTATCAGATAGATGATTTGCAAAAAAATGTACACCCAGCCTGTTTTCTTCTCACTTTCTAGGTGCTATAGCACCTAGAAACTCTGAAGTACAGAAGTTTTCTTTTTAAATGCCTAGCTTGTTCTTTTTAGTTACTTTGTGTTCTGATGTCATCCAAAGCACACAGCCCAAGCTAAGTCACTGGGAAGTATGTTTTCTGAGGGTTCCAGTTGTGTCTGATTTAGATCTTTCATGCACTTACAACCGTTTGTTGTTGTTGTTGTTGTTTTCATTCTTGAGACAGGATCTCACTGTGTAGCTAGATTGGCTTTAACTCACAGAGATCCTCCTGCCTCTAACTCCTGAGTGCTGGGTTTAGAATTAGTTTTTTCACTTGGACTTGAGGTAGAGGGTATCCAGTTTTGGGGTCATTGAACTATCTATTTTCTATTAATTGGCTTTCTTTTTTGCTTAAAATAAGTTGACCATAAACAAAGGACTGAGTCTTTTCTATTGCTATGTGTGTCTGCCCATGACAGTCCAGTGCTGTTTGCACTTCAAAAGCTTACAGAAACTTGTGAAATTACTGGGTCTTTCAATATTGTTCCTATTCAGACTTGTTTTGCACATTCTGGGTCCTTTGAGCTTTTCTGAGTTTTAGGAACACTGACCAATTTTTCACAGAAACCAACTAGTTTTTGATAGTGATTGTGTAGAACTTCTAGATTTTTTTGAAGAGTATTGCTATTTTGGTATTAAGTCTGATCCATGAACATAAAATACCTATTTATTTTAGAACTTTCATTTTTTTCTATAGTTACCAGATAATAAAAATATATTTCTTTCAATAAACATACTCCTAAGTATTCTTTGGCTGTTGTAAATAAAATTGATTTTATCTTTGGGTTATTATAAATGTTATAAAAAACAACTTATATATAAATCATATAACTATGCTAAATTGGCATATTAGTTCTAATACTGTATTATTAGTTCTAACCTAGTGGAGCCTTAGGACTTTGCTTTCTTTCTTTCTTTCCATTGAATGCTTTTAATTTACTGGAGAAGAGCCTCCAGAGAAATACTGAATAGAAGTAGCAAGAGACCCTTCCTTGTCTTGTTCCTCATCTCAGGAGAAAGGCTTATTTTTGACATTTATTGTTGTTTGTTTGGAGTTTTATTTTGCTTGGGGATATTTGTTTTTGAGACAGGGTCTCACGATTCAGTTTAAGCTGCCTGGATTTGCTTTGTTGCTGCGCTTGGCCTTGAACTCCGATTTTCCTGCCTCTGTCTTCCAGGTGCTGACATTTCAGGCACATACCACCATCTGTCCTTGCCTTTTTTCTTCCCCTTGTCTACTAGAAGTCTACCTTGCAATCTTATGCATACACACAGATATATGTACCCATGTACACAGATGCACATGCATATACACATACATATAGCCACATCTACATGCACATACACACATATATCTCAAAGACACTTTTTTTTTTTGGTTTTTCAAGACAGGGTTTCTCTGTAGATCAGGCTGGCCTCAAACCCAGAAATCTACCTGCCTCTGCCTCCCAAGTGCTGGGATTAAAGGCGTGCGCCACTACTGCCCGGCTGACTTAATCTCTTTAACCTGGCCTTGTTTCTTTCAGGTTCTGCCACTTTCCAGAAGTACCACGGGCTAGAGACTGACTTACCCACGGGCGTTGGGGACACTCCGACTATGGCTTAGGGAAATGCGCTCACTTTGTTTTCCTCACTTGCTATCTAGAGAAAAAAAATTGGAAGAGTGTCCTAATTTTCATGTGGAAATAAAGGTTTTATAAATGTTAACAGTTACTAACCCCTCATTGGAGTCAGGCTTCCAACTGTAATCTCACACTCTTAAATGTACCCCTCACACAATAACAGTCTTTTAATCCCACCAGGGTCAGGCAAATTTGTGAGTTTCAGGTCAGCCAGAGTTACAGACAGTGTTATGAGATTGTCTCCAAAATTAATTAACTTTAAAAAAAAAAAAAAAAAGAAAGAAAGAAACACAAGCCCTCACTTAATAAGAGAGTGTCAGGCCACAGTGCTTCCTCACGGTACTGGAGACCATGGCTGTGTTTATATGTTTGTATGTTTGAGAAGGAGCATAGGTACTCCTCAATGCATTCCACTTTGTTTTTCAGATTTGTACTATGGTGGGGAAGCTTTCTCTGTAGAGCAGCCACAGTCTTTTACTTGTCCCTATTGTGGAAAAATGGGCTACACGGAAACATCTCTTCAAGAACACGTTACTTCTGAACATGCAGAAACATCAACAGAAGTGGTAGGTGAAGCGGTTTGCTAAAAATGATGAACTGTGTTACTCCTGATGTTGCTGAAACTAGGCACTGTCATCCTCTTGAGTGGTGTAATGGACTGCTTATATAGTAATACAAATTACTTTGGACAGCAAAGTTTAGAGCCCTAGGATGCTACATGCAGGGGTGCCTCACCAAAGGCAGTGGAGAAGGTTGAAAGGACCCAGCCAGCCTTCTTATGCCTTGGTAAAGGGTTCTTGTTACTGCTCTGTGCTTATTTCTTCTTCTATGAGGAACTTTGTCTGGGGGAAACTGCAGCTCTTGTGCTCTAAGCAGTCCTGGACTGTGCACCACTGGCCCTCCTTAGATTTCATTAGATCACACCTTAGCTTCCCAGGTCAGAACTCAGTGCTTTTCAGTTCTTCCTTCCTGATCCCCCCCTCCATACCCCGCCCCCCATTACCAAAAGCCAAATACCTAGAGTAAAATATGAAGTCTAAACTTAAAAATTTTCAACATTTTTATTTATCTTGTATCTGAGTCACTATGCTTCTAACTTTAAGCAATGATAAATACCCCCAAAAGTCTTCAGAAGTGAGCTCATTCAAGATAGTGGTTTACAGGGAAGAACAGATCGAAGGAGAGGAGACTAGAGTGGGAACAAAAGGAAGAAAAGAGACTACGGGGAAGGGATGCTGGTGTGGTGGGCGTGTGATCGAGGGCTCAGTTCTCAGCTCTCGTTGCCCTTGGTAACATTAGGTGAAGTCAAGTGTCTGTGTGCAGCTGTAGATCCTGATTTTGGAGAATTTGCATACATGTCAAATAATAATTCTCTATATGTACTTAAAAAACAGGTAACATTTGGAGAAATGAAGTAGTACATTCAAGGCTATGCATGGATGTAAGCCTGGCCAGAGGCCTCTGAACAGGCTAATCTCTATTCCTGTGGACAGTGTTGATTTTGCTTCAAATTTCCATAAGATTTAGAGTTGAAGTTTTGATTAACTTCATCTGGTCCTCAAACCAAGTTCCCCATGAGAGTACACCATTGTCACCACTGTTCGTTTGCTCTGGTTGGTTCTTTTCTTGTCAGATAACTTTGCTTCCTTTTGTGTCATCCCAGATCACAGCAAAAAGAGTCCTGATACTGTCTGTCCCCATGCTAACTGCTGTGGAAAACTTATGATCATTTTTCTGTTTTAATTTCTGTTGGATCTTTTTATTTAAGTAGATGACTAAGTTAGTTCCTTATGGAGAACTGGACATCCCTAAGGTCCTTGAAGCCAACAGGCTCTAGTATACTTTGATTACTTGGGTGGACAACTTCACTGTACCGCTTTCCACATTCAGGATTGGATAATCCAGACTTTTCCATGGTTTACTGATCTTTATGAATAAAATGAAGGCCAAGTTTTTTGTCAGGAATGCAAATATTTACACTCCTTCATTCTGCTACACAGTATGAAAACTAAATACCCCCCATTTACAGTTTTACAAGTTTGTTAAGTCACTTACATTCCATTCCCAGAGTATCCTGTCCATGGCCCACCCAGGACAGCCCTCGCTATTCTAGTTTTTCATGTTTGTTTTGTGTTTTAAGGGTCTGTCCCTCCTTAACCTTTAGTTTTTGCATGAATATTAAATTACACTAATAACCAAGCCCCAGACATTTCAAAATGAAAAATAGCAAGCAGACAAGGACCTCTGCTGTAAAGATGCGGAGTCATGAATGTCTGGGTCATGCCAGGGCATGCATGTGTGGCCTGTAGTCTAGTGTGGATTCCAAAGGTGTAATGCTGGTGCCACCTCATGCCTCTGTCTGCATGTGTGGCTATCCTACTCCAATGTAAATATGCACATGTCTCTTCTTTACCCACAGTGTTTGTTGTGCAAAGCCATGCGTTTGTTTTGTTGTTTTTATCAAGACAGGTTTTGTGTGTGTGTGTGTGTGTGTGTGTGTTTTGTTGTTTTTTGTTGTTTGTGGGGGGGTTGGGTTGGTTGGTTTTGTTTTTTTTTAATTTTGGCTTTTATTTTGGGGGTGGGGTGGGGGGAAGGTAGGAATTGGTTCCCTCCATCATTGTGTGTGTCCTGGACATTGAATTGGACTCAGATCATCAGGCTGGGCAGCACCTGTCCTACCCCAAACCAGTCATTCTAAAAGGAATCCTGAAGTTCAAGAGGAAATGCCTTCATTTTGCTGGGCAGTCATAGTGTTTTCTTTTTCTAAGTGCCCAGTTCATTATTGTGCCTTTATTCCAACAGTGACCGCATGTGTCCTCTAGACCCATTCATACTTGGCTATAGGGTTTAGGACCCATGTCTTCTAAGAGTCAGCATTCCTTTAGAGAAGGAAGAGGCTCTGTCATTGTAAACAGTTGCTACATCTCACTGAGAGTTAAAGTGGCTAGTAAGAGAGTCTGCTGAAGATAGAATTTTACAGCATCTTTTTGGCCCTTTATGTTTTTCTTATTTTTTCCCAACCTGGGACTCTATAGAACAACCGTAGCCACTATGCCTTCCTGATATCCATTTTAAGATCATTCAAGAAGCTTAAGTTTGAGTGTACAAAGAACCCTTTAAAACAAGTCCCTGGCTGGGGGCTATTGCTCAGTGGTCAGATACTTGCTTAGTATGAAAGAGATTTGGGGCTTGATCACCAGCAGTGTAAGAAAAAAAGAGGAAACAAAGCAAAAAAACAGCATCTGACATAGATTATATGGTAAAGGTAGTTACTAGTTTAAAACAAAAGGATGACATAGATTGGGTATGTATTTCTAAGTCTCGGTAATATGTATAACACCAAGTATGAGAAATGGGATTTTGAATTAACCCCCATTTTTACATGTTTTACTAGTGCTTTATTTATTCAAAATAGTGGGCTTCATTGTGCATATAATGTGTTATGATCACATTTCCTTATATCTTCTTTCATCTCACACCCCTTGTCAACCAGCCTGTACGTAATGTTATTAATTATTATTTTTAAATCTAGTAAATTTCATTGGGGTCTTTAAAGGCTGAGGACTGTTAAGAGGGGCATAGGCACCTTACCAGTGGTTGTCCCACAGAAGAAAGTGTTTGTCCCTCCCCCGTTGTTTTAGTTAGGGTTTTACTGCTGTGAAGAGACACCATGACCAAGGCAAGTCTTATAAAGATAAACATTTAATTGGGGCTGGCTTACAGTTTCAGAGGTTCAGTCCATTATATCATGGTGGGAAGCATTTCAGAATCCAGGAAGACATGGTGCTGGAAAAGGAACTGAGAGTTCTATATCTTGATCCTAGGGCAGCCAGAAGGAGACTTTCCTCCTTAGGCAGCCTAGAGGGGACTCTCTTCCTTCCTGGGCAGACCTTGAGTACAGGAGGCCTTTAAGTCTGCCTACATAGTGGTACACTTCCCCCAGCAAGGCCACACCTCCTGAGAGTGCCACTTCCCATCAGTCATTAACTGCTATAAGTCTTGAAGGAGGGCAGGGTTTAAGTCCCTCTCCCTTCAGTGGTAGTGTAGACAGATCTAACATAGCAATCATAGCTACTGTAAGTTCAAGAGTATAGTAGCCTAGTTTTTCCATACATGATGATCAGGTGCGGGTATAAACTGACAACTACTGCTTTGTGGTATGGTTAAGGGGAAGGTTTTTGTTGTAGATATAAGAAACATTTGAAGAGTCCAGAGCAGAGAGAGAAGTATACTGAGTGTGGCCCACAGACTAGTCGTGTCTAGGGCTATCTGTGAGAGGGGAGAATAGCAGGGGTAGAGAATAGAGAAACCGTAGTGAGAGAAGCAGGAGCAGAGCATAGGGAGAACATAGCAAGAATAGAAGGGCTCTAAGGAAAATGAGTAGATATGCAGAGGGAAACCGGTGAGCTGGAAGGAGTGTAGATTTGGAGGAAAGAAGAAATAGGATGCTCTGTGGACTTTGAAATATAGACCTATTTCAAATATGAAATACACACACACACACACATACACACATATATATGTATAAATATAGAACAGGTACTTGTTACTCATGATACTGAAGGAGCTTGGAGGATCGCATGTATTTTGATACACTGATAGATGCTACAGATAGCCATATGTCCCTTCTGCTAGAGATGAGAGAAATGACTCCTTTTGTTAGAGGGGAACTGGCCTCACAAGTTTCTAAGGAATGCTGGTGTTTATCTAACCAGGAATCCTCCTGTGGTCCAGATTGAGCTCTTATCATTTCTGGCTATTTGAACTGCCTGGAGTTTGGGAATTGGAGTTTGCTTTGGACCTGCGAGTGCCCTACGATTCTTCCATATCCATAGACAATGCAGAGCGTTTAACTTGTGGTTGAGCACGTCCATCTCCTTGAGCATTTGCCATGCCTAAAGAGAAAATAGTCCTTTCTTGTAGCCTTTGTGAACTATGAGGCCTGAGTCATCAGATGTGAATGTCTGAGAGCAGTCTCTGCAGATGACAGAAGAGGGCATTGGATTCTTACTGGATGGCCATGGAGGGACTGGGGAGGTTGTTTGGTATTGTAGATGATGGAGGTGGTGGTGGTTGTTGTTCTTTTTGAGGCATGTATGGCTGACCTAGAACTCATAGAAATAAATCCACTTGCCTTTGTCTCTCATGTGCTGGAATTAAAGGTCTGCACCACAATGCCTGGAACAAACATTATATTTAAATGTATGGATGTGTTCATTCACTGAAGTTAAAGAATTCTTGGAGTTGAGTATAGTGGCTGTTCATAATAACAAATGTAACACCGAATCAGTACACATAGATGTCAGTGTGCGGGAAGACCAAACTCTAGCTGCTTTGACTCAGTGAGAGGGCAGTGTAAGAAGTACTTATGGGAGGCCTTGAAATTTTGATGTGGTTTTGAAAAGAATGAGAAGGAGACAGTATAATTCAGAAGGAAGAGACACAACCAAGATGCATTGTTAAGAAGAAAATAGCAGGGCTGGGGAGATGGCTCAGAAGTTAAGAACACCGACTGTTCTTCCAGAGGTCCTGAATTCATTCCCAGCAACTATTTAGTGGCTCACAACCGTCTGTAATGGGATCTGATGCCCTCTTCTGGTGTCTGAAGAAAGTAACAGTGTGTTTATATATTTAAAATAAATAAATCTTTAAAAAAAAAAAAAAAAGCCGGGCGGTGGTGGCTCACGCCTTTAATCCCAGCACTTGGGAGGCAGAGGCAGGCGGATTTCTGAGTTCGAGAGTTCAAGGCTAGCCTGGTCTACAGAGTGAGTTCCAGGACAGCCAGGGCTACTCAGAGAAACTCTGTCTCGAAAAAACAAAAAACAAAAACAAACAAAAAACAAAAAAAAAAAGAGGAAGAAGCAGCAGTAGCTGCCAACAGTGATGGGAAATAGATCTTCTGTGAGACCAGATCAGAGAACCATTACAGCCAGGAAACTGCCCTAGTTTTGATGTAGACATTTCAGCTCCTCTACAGAAAAGTGACATCTCCATTGTGATGCCGTTACACTTGTCTGAGAAGCAAAGGATGATGGTTCTGTGTATGTGACCTTGTGGTCTGACAGACGTAACCATGCTGATTATTACATGGATGAATGTGCAACATCATACCCAAGAAAGCTGTCCCTTACAAGTTGATGGTTGCCAGAGAATGGATATGCATCAGACACTTAGTGGCACCAGAAAGTAACAGAAGAAAATAAATGATGTTGAGAATTCATAAGCTTTTGAACAGACATTCTTCAGAGGAGTTGATACATGGGGTTCAATTCAGATATTTTCTGTCAAGACATATGGTACTTCCTGTTAACCAGAGCCATGGTGCCTACAGCCAAGTGTGACCAAGTGGCTTGCATGTACCAAGTCCTGCCTTCAATCACCAACACCACAAAAGCAGTAGTATTTTCAAGAGTTATAGTTCAGAGGACATCTTCAAGTATTCTGAGAGTGATAAGAGGGTATGTTTTTCACAGGGTAAAGAACCCACCCAGCTCCCAGTGTATGCTCAGTCTCCCTAGAGAAAGTTGGGTTTATACTGGGTCAGATAGGCAGTTTTAAAATGTTTATTCTCCCTCCCTCCCTCCTTCCTTCCCTCTCTTTTTCTTCCCTTCCCTTCCCCCCTCCTCTTCCTTCTTCTTCTTCTTCTTCTTCGTCTTGGTGTTTGTCTGTGTGTTTTTGTGATTGATATGGATGTGTGACATGGAGGGGGTGTTGCCACAGTGTGTTGTGTGCAGTCAGAGGCCAGCTTTGAAGAGTTGGTTCTCCCCTTTCACATGTGTTCTGGAGATCCAGTTGCCAGTCTTGTCCAGCAAACACTTTACCTTGTGAGGTTTCTCATCAGCCCCAAATAGGCAATACTGTTAAAAAAGATTTTTTCTGTAGCTGTGATTTTTTTCTTCCCTTCCCTCTTTCTTCCTTTCCCTCTTTCTTTTCAGTTTTTCAAGACAGGGTTTCGTCATGTTCTGGAACTTACTTTGTAAAACAGGCTAGCTAGTGTACAGAGGTCCACCTGCCTCTGCCTCTGGAGTGCTCAAGGTGTTTGCCACCACTCCCTGACAGAAATTTCTTATGAAGGCTGAAAGAAAGACACATTGCATGGTGGAATTTAAATTCCTCTCATTATTTTTAAGCTGTGCATAATGCCCAGAGAAGAAACAGTCTGATGTGATTGTATTTGGTAGAAGAAGGAAACCAGAGGAAATCTGAACCTGCTGGAGACTGAGACATAAGTGTCTATGGGGTGTGGAGCTGGGTTGTTGTTGGTTGTTTTGTTTTGTTTGTTTTGTGAGAATACATGTTTTGCTAGCTGGAGTTCATAAGTAAGCTAGAGAGCTCGTGAGCCCCAGAAACCTACCTGTCTCCACCTCGCCAGCACTGGAATTAGAAGCATGTGCTGTCAAACTCTGGTCCTTGTGACTTGAGCTATCTTCCTAGGTCCCCACTTAAGGTGTTTTCCAGTGGGCAGACAGCCTGTGTCGTCGGGGAGGGTGTTTTCTACATTCAGTAGTGACTTAGTGTCTATGTGTGGGATGATGACATCAAAAGTCTGTTGGTAACAGCATATGTTGAAATGTGCACCAACTGGTTGCTTGCTGGTGATCATTTGAGAAACCACAAAGAAACTGCAGTCTTGCCTCATTTGGTAAAGGCTGTCAGGAGGGCTGCAGGTAAAAAGCAGGACTGGTGAACAGAAAAGAATGACCTACACAATAGCAGAGACAGAAAGAATAGCAAGGATGTGTGTGATGGGAGAGGAGTTTTTGGTTATATAAGTAACAATAGCATTTGGTTTTTCATTTAACTGGGAGATAGATGTTTAAATACCACAGGTTTTGAGGTTTTTTTGTTTGTTTGTTTTGTTTTGTTTTTATTTTTGTTTTTTTTTTCAACTTTGTCATATTTACCCTAGCCATAAGACCTGGGATTCTTGTTCAGAAATATAGGTCTACCCCTATCCAGTCTTTCTCAGGGCTTAGGAAAAAGTATTTTTCACAAGTTCTCCAGGTGATTTATATTCTTAGCCAAATTTAGGAAACACCAACTTAAGCCAATTCAGTAAAGCCTTATTGTTGACAGGTTGTTATAACTTTAAACTAATGTGTTAATGGAATTTTCATGTAAGAATAATAGAGATTACTGTGCTTTGTGGTGGTGTGAGTATGATAAATATTCGTGTTGACAGGCCGTCACATCTTAGAATGAATGGCCTGTCCTCTGTGTAGACTTTTTCCATATTGTAAAGGAATTAAGTACCAAGATGGTGATGGCCCATTCAAAAACTGCCTGACAGACAGCTCTGGCTCTCCTCCAACCCCACCTGACTTCATTCCACCTCCTTTTTGTTTTTCCCACTCTACTTTGCATTTTCATTTTTCCCTTTGTTTCCTCCTTTAACCCTGTGTGACAGTGTTCAGATTGCTAAGTATAAAACCTACAGTGTAGAAGGTGACTAAGCCTCTGTTCCCATTGGCTCTGAAGCTTCATTTTCTTTTCCAGGTTCTCACTTGTATTAACTTCCAGTGGCCCAAACATGACAGCATTTTGTACTTGATTCCGAATCTAGTCTCTTGATTTTCTGTGCCAGCTTCTAAACTAATGACCCTTTCTAGTAAAGATTTCATCCTCAGTAGCTCTTTACCCCAAATCTTTATGGACATTAGGTGGGGTGTTTTGAGTTACTTTTTCCATGAGTACTTTAGCCTAGCAGGGAACCCAAAGATTTTGAGCATAAATACTCAATTGTTGGGGAGTCTCGGTTTTCTTTGTTTTACATCCCCATCTCCCCCTAAGGCAGAGTTTCTTTGTGTAGCTCTGGCTGTCCTGGAACTCATTCTATAAACCAGGCTGGCCTTAAGGTCAGATATCTGCCTGCCTCTGCCTCTCGAGTACTGAAATTAAAGGTGTAAGCCGCTGCTGCCACCACCCAGCTTTAATTACAGCATTCTTGGTATCTTTCTTTTTGGGATATGTGTCTTGAAAGGAGATGTTCATCTAACAATGTACATCAAAGTCCTGAAACTTACCCAGCTGTCATAGACTAACCTGAAGGAAGCTATCTCAGAGAACAATGCTTTCCATATGGTTATTTTCTCTCTCTCTCTCTCGCTCCTTTTTTTGTTTGTTTGTTTTTTGTTTTTTTCGAGACAGGGTGTCTCTGTGTAGCCCTGGCTGTCCTGGAACTCACTCTGTAGACAGGCTGGCCTCGAACTCAGAAATCCACCTGCCTCAGCCTCCCAAGTGCTGGGATTAAAGGTGTGCACCACCACTACCCGGCGGTTATTTTCTCACTAGATAAAAATGTTATTTGGTCTTAAACTGGGCACACCTTTAATCCTAGCACTCAGGAGGAGAGGCAGGTAGATCTCTTTAAGTTTGAGGACAGCCTGGTCTACACAAAGAAACCATGTCTTAAAAAACAAATTTTAAAAACCTTATATGGTCTTAGTGATCCTCTAGTAAGACTGTACATAGTTAGTGCTTAACTGCTGCAAAATGAAATCTCAAAACTTGGCTCGCTTTTTTAATCTTTAAATCACTAGAATGTGTTGGGACTGGAAAAATGACTCAGTAGTTAAGAGTACTTGCCCACGTGGTGATCAGAAGAACAATCTCTAAATCTAGTTTCAGAAACTGATACCTTCTTGTGGCCTCTATAAGTACACACACAAGCAGGACACACATATACATACTTATAAATAAAACCGGGCGGTGGTGGCGCACGCCTTTGATCCCAGCACTTGGGAGGCAGAGGCAGGTGGATTTCTGAGTTCGAGAGTTCGAGGCTAGCCTGGTCTACAGAGTGAGTTCCAGGACAGCCAGGGCTACACAGAGAAACCCTGTCTCGAAAAAAAAACAAAAAAAAAAAAAACAAAAACAAAACAAAAAAACCCTAGACTATGATTCTGTTTCTTTAAACCATGCTTTGCTTTTAATGTTTGGCCATGGTTTGAAAAACAAAGACAAACTCTACTGTAGTGCATCCGTCAGATACTTACAATCTCAGAGCCAAACATCATAGCATACACTTGCAATTCAGAAGGCAAGAACAAGAGAGTCTCTGCAAGGTCAAAAACAGTCAGGGCTATATATATAGAAGAGCTGGTCTCCAAAACACAAACACTTACCATCTAACGAGGCATTGCAGAAGCACCTAGAAAGGAATGGCACCAGGTGGCCTGGATTTCTAGGCAAGAGTTCACAGTTTGTAAACTTGAGAGCAGATACCACTGATTTTTTTTTTTTTTTCTTCAAGAGAGGGAAAAAAACCTGATCATTGTAAACTGGCCTGGAGAGAGAGTGCTGGCTTCTCCCACTTCCCCTTGGGCACATTCCGCCCTGGCCTTTCTATCTCCGTTTTCAGGCCAACTGCTCCCCTGTTTTGTCTCGTGAGCATCCTTAGATTTTCTTAGTTATTTTTCAGGCTCAAGGCATAAGTAATAAGGACAGCCAGTTGGGCATTAGAGACTAGTTACTAAGTCATAGTCACATTCTCGGGGCCTTCTGCTCTCAGAAAAGGCGGGAGGAGGTGTGTTTGCTTGGGACCCAGGGGTCAGATTGGTCAGTTCTGGCCTGTGTCTCAGCATTGACTTCTGTGTGCCATCTTGCCAGTTTCCTCATCGAGTGCTACTGTAAGCCAGCTACCATAGTCACTAAGGGCCTGAGTCTTATATTTGTCAAATGTACTAGTGGGGTGATGGCCATACTTACTGGTAGAGAAGCACTTACCTCAAGTTTCAGCTACAGTCCTTGGTCTGGTCTGTCTTCTCTGTTAGGACTTCTTTCTTTCTCAAGATTTGGAAACTTTCCCTATGTCAAGGATGGAATAATTTATTTCTTTCTTCCACCTCCTATTCACTAATTGCGTTAAAAAATATTTCAAAATGGCCTTTCCAGCAATTGGCTAGAGATTCTCAGCAACTGATCCTGCCCTCCTCTGTAAATTCTAACCCCAAAGCATAACCTCTCCTTTCTGTCTTCTCCATTTGCCTCTACTTTGTGTACTGGCCAAAATCCTGGACACCCTTGCTTGGCACTCTTAATTGCCACTCAGCTCTGAAGCTCCCCACGCCCTGCTTTCTTGGACCCTCTTTGTCTTCTCCACCGCCCCCTCCTGGTGGCTGCCAAGATTACCTGCTTACCTGCCCTATGGTTTTCTCTCAAGCCAATATAATATGGTCCTCAAGCTTTGAGGAAGGGAGGGAGTTTCTTCCCAACTATCCTCTCCTCTACCTGTGTGCACATTGTTTTATTCTTGTAGCTTCTGTCTCTGGCCATAAGGCAAACAAGGAAGTTAATAACTCCTTGGTCTTGATCTGGTTACAGACTCACCACACTGCCCCATTCCCCCTGGGAAATATGGTTCTAGATTTGGCTTTTCCTCTTGTTCTTTCCCCCTCTTTCTCTTCACTTCTTCTCTTTCCTCCTCCTCCTCCTCTTCCTCCACTCTCCTCCTCCTCTCATCTTCAGATTGTTTCAGAAGTGAGCAGTGCTCGTTTGTCCACTAACTCAATGTTTATCTTATTTTATATGCATTGGATAGCTATTTCATGGCTACTTGTCTTAGCTAGGGTTTCCATGGCTGTGAAGGGACACCATGACCGTGGCATCTCTCATAAAGAAAAACAGTTCATTGAGGCTAGCTTATAGTTTCAGAGGTAAAGTTCATCATCATCACGGCAGGAAGCATGGCAGCCTGCAGATAGATATGGTGCTGGAGGAGGAGCTAGGAGTTCTACAACTTGATCTGCAGACAGCAGAAAAGGAGACTGTGTCTCACTGAGCATAGTTTGAGCATATATAACCTTTGACAATGACACTTCCTTCAGTAATGCTACATCTACCCCCAACAAGGCCACACCTTCTAATAGTGTCACTCCCTATGGGCCAAGCACTCAGACACACGAGTCTATGTGGACCAAACCTGTTCAAACCACCGTGCTACCTTTTTCATCCCATCCCTCCCCCCCACACCCCCCATAGTTCAGGAATCTCAGGTATCCTCCGATCTCTGTCTCCAGAGCACACCTGTACTTTAGCCGAGCATTTGCTGTTCTATTTGGGGATTGACCCTCAACTATCTTTGGAGAAGTATGCCTTATCTTATGTCTGATATTAGCATCCAAGGCTGAATTTTAGGTAAAAACGTTTATTTATTTTAAAGTTTTGACCAGAACTGTTTGGCTAGACCATGGGAATGTGGCTCAGCCCCACCAATAGACAACTCTGCCAGAAATAGATTTGAACTACTTAGAACTGCTATGTGTGACCCTGAGAGATGTCACTGCAATTGAGTGACCGCATGCTTGCTCAGACCTGGTTGAGTAGCTCTGCTGGGTTGGAGCTGGTCCTCAGGACCTCTGTACTGACTGACCCTTGTGCTTTATTGTCATTGCAGATTTGTCCCATATGTGCAGCGTTACCTGGAGGCGATCCTAATCATGTCACAGATGACTTTGCAGCTCATCTGACACTTGAACACAGAGCCCCTAGAGATTTAATATCCTTCCAGGAGGGTTTGCTGTTGGTGTTGATGTTTTGATTGTTGTTGAGAATAAGTAGTCTTAGAGAGAAACTAATTTCTAAGTTATTTTTGTTTGTTTGACCTTTTCATAAAAGTGACACTGTTGTTTGGAGACTCACTGTGCTGCTTTAGGTTATAAATTCCCTTACTCACTCTCTCATCCAGTGGGATTCTGGTCATATGAAAGTGGGTTTTTTGTTTGTTGGTTTGAGTTTTTTTTTTTTTTTTTGAGACAGGGTTTCTCTGTATAGCCCGGGCTGTCCTGGAACTCACTCTGTAGACCAGGCTGGCCTCGAACTCAGAAATAATCCGCCTGCCTCTGCCTCCCAAATGCTGGGATCAAAGGCGTGCACCACCACTGCTCGGCCTCATATGAAAGTTTAAGTCAAGTCAAAGTTACTCAACCTGGTGGGGAACAAAGTGGTGGTGGTTTTTTACAGCCTGTAGCTCTGATCTTTTGCTCACAGTCCCTGCTTTCCTAACTGGAGACAGTTAGATTGAGGGAAGGTGGAGATTACTGGGAAAGTGAAGAAAATGGAACAAGCCTGAGAAGTAGAGGCCAAGGAGCTGACAGGCCTCAGACTCACAGATCCACCCACCTCTGTGCTGGGATTGAAGGTGGGCGTCCTCCACACCCAGCTGGGGCTTTTTAGTTGTTTGTTTGTTTGTTTGTTTGTTTGTTTGTTTGTTTGTTTTTTAAATTGGGGTTGGAGAAGTGACTCAGTGGTTGAGGCTCGGCTGCTCTTTAGAGGACCCAGGTTCGATTCTGAGCACTCACATGGGCGCTCACGCCCATCTGTCACTCCAGTTCCAGAGCTCTGACACCTTTTCTGACCCCTGTGGGTAAGACCACATATGTGATACACAGACATCCATGCAGGCAAAATACCCATACACATAAAATAGAACATTTTTTAAGATCGAAAAAAATAAAGTGGGCCTAGGCCTTTTGAGTTACTGTGCACTTCATGGGGGAGGCTACAGATATTAACCTGAATTTTTTTTCTTCACAAATTCTGGGACTTCTGATGGTACAGTGTGTGCATTCAATAAAGATTGACTCAAATCATCTGAACCCATTTTGTAAGCCTTCTATGTATGGCTTTGGTTAGTAAGGAAAGGTTGAATTTTGAAAAGTACAGTAATGAAAGGTATTTTACATATTTTAATTTCATTTTTTACCAAATTGTAAAACACAAAATGCTACCTTAGCAGATACCTGAAAACATGTGGAGCATCCTGACGCCTCCAGTATCGTGACGTACTACTGGTTTTGTTGGGAGCGGTGTCTAGTGTGTGCCTGTGGGCAGCAGTTGATGGATGTCTCCCTAAAGGTACCTTCTCCCACAGCTCCTTCTTAAGAGTGACCACTGACCTGTAGAACCCAGACTCTCATCCTGAACACCACAGTGAGTCCCTGCTCGTCGCAGCAGGGCTCCTCACCTTGTCCTTAATTATTCCAGAACTGCCAGCCAAAACCGCAAAACTACAGTCCAGCAGGGGAACACCATCAGAAAGTTGCTGCTTGCTTTGCCTCTGTGGAAATACAGGGTTGTCTTGGAGGGTTGGTTGGTTTGTTTTTGTTTTGATTTTTTTTTTATCTTCATGATTTTTGGTGGCTGATGCCTGTGGAAGACCTTGTTCAATTTGACTCACATTCAGTCCTGCCTGAGAAGCGTAAGGCTTCTAGAAATCCACTTGAAGAGTGTTGTATTAATCTGTGTGTCTAGTGATACAGCAATTCAAGTATTTTCATTTTAACCACAGAGCTGGGAATAAAACTAGACAGAAATTAAAGTGGACATTGAAACGAGCCGCATTTACAGACTAGATTATTTAGCTTGCTTTTCATTGTAGAGGATGAGTGTCTTCTGTTTATTGATACATAAAGTCCAATGTTAAGATCACCGTAGGTATGTGACCAGGCAGCTCATTTGACCTCATTCTGTGTTCCAGGTCTAGTACCTGGAAGAAAGTTCTTGGCCTTCAGCACATACAAAATCTATACATTGCATTTGTCGGTTTGATTTTATTTGTCTGTTTTTTGTTTTTTGTTTGTTTGTTTGTTTGTTTGTTTTTTTGAGTTTGGCCTCACTGTGTAGCCCAGGCTGGCCTTTGTTTCCTTTGTTTTCCTGCCTTTGCCTCCTAAGAGTTAGGATTACAGGCGTGCATAGCTACAGGATTAGATCACGCCTAGCTTATGCCTGTTGTTTTTATATTAAGTATCCTTTTTAGGATTAATGAGCCTCATAGAGTTTGGAACATTTATATTCTAAGCTAAAGATGCTATTTTCAGCTGCTTACAATTTCGGAATTCCCAACTAGTAAGAGGTCAATGTTTTGGTTTTGGTTTTTCTTCTTCTTCTAAACTACTTACCCTTTCCTTAACCTTGAGTTACGATGAATCGAGTGGTGTTCGACATGTCCGTAGAATGTTTCACCCTGGTCGGGGTTTAGGAGGCCCTCGTGCTCGTAGATCAAACATGCACTTTACTAGCAGTTCTACTGGTGGACTCTCTTCTTCTCAGAGTTCATACTCTCCAAGCAGTAGGGAAGCCATGGATCCTATAGCTGGTAAGTCTGTTTACACTTCTTAATGGCAGGGGCAGGGGTTGCAGAGCTGCTTTCAAGATGGTTTGTGTTTTACCTTTGCGTCTAGTCCTGTGCTTGGATTCCTTCAGCTGTTTAGAAGTCTTATGACATTTGTAAGTGGACATCATAAAGTACTACTGCATTCTCAAAGGCTTTGGGGTATAAGATAACACAGAAGAAGGGCTTTAGGAAAGATTTCAGAGTGGAAGAAGGCCTTCAGAGTTCCATGATTTCCATCTTAAGGACTTAGGAACTCAGTAAGTTCTTTTTGGGAAGGAAAGTAGGAATGTATCCTCCTCACCATGATTTGAGAACATCCTGATTATTGAACACACTGAAGGAGGGTGTTATGATACCATGAACAACCTCACTAAAGCAAGAGTGGGTTTTACAAGGCCAGAGGCAAGTACTGCAGGGACAGAGGACTTGCCTTGTAGAGCACTGTCAGGTACTTGAAAACAGCAATGTGCAAAGATACTAGAGAGAAGGCAGAAACCAGATACAAGATCCATGTTTATAGATGCTCCAGACTCTGGGATTTCATCCTGGTAACTCTTCTGATCAAGTAAGCAGAGATTAGTAAATACTGATGGCTCGGTGCCAGGCCCTGATCCAAGAACTGGGAGTAAAGAATAGACCTGATGCTGCTTTCATAGTGCTTCCATTAACAGGTTTTAATTATGATTGGACCTGCTCTTGAGTCTAAATAATTTTTAAAGCCACCTTTTAAGTTCTACCTAAAGCAGGCTTAATTTTATGTAGAATCAGATAGGTGTTGGATCCTTGGCTGAACTTGGGTATGTTGCATGAACTTCTATTGTTTCATAACACTTTTGATTTTCTCCATTGACAAAATGATGATGTGGCACTAGGTTTTCCTGTGTCAAGTTGATTGATCACACACACATTTCCATTGGCAGAGCTGTTATCTCAGTTATCAGGAGTGAGACGTTCTGCAGGAGGACAGCTTAACTCTTCAGGCCCTTCCGCTTCTCAGTTGCAACAACTGCAGATGCAGCTGCAGCTTGAGCGGCAGCATGCGCAGGCAGCCCGGCAACAACTGGAGACTGCTCGCAACGCAAGTCGGCGCACTAACACAAGCAGCGTCACCACTACGATCACACAGGCCACGGCCACAGCCAACACAGCCAACACAGAGAACAGCCCACAGGCCCTCCACAGCTCCCAGTTCCTGTTAACAAGGTATTTTATTTACTGTTATAGCTCAGTTGGAGAAAGGATGTTTTGTTGGCACTATCCAGTCTAATCAGCTTTTCCCTTTTGTGTATGTAACTACATGCCTTAAGAACTGCCTTTGATCGTTACAGCTCATAGCCCTCTGGTTAATAAATATATATATATATAAATATAATATTCCCCCAGGAACACAAAAACTTAGTGTTTCAGGTAAAGTAAATGTTGGTATTTACAAGGTATAGATCATTGTTAAAAATATTTTTCTTTCACATACTTCACATAACACTTAAAATACTGTATCATTTCATTTATATTTACATACTTTGAGTAGCTGAATTTATTTAATAATTAATGTTGCTTCTAATTTTCCATTAAAGTCTGCTGAGACATATTAGAACAAAAGAGGGATTAACAGAGATGGCACAGTGGTAGTGGTCACTGCGCTAGCATGCGGACCTGAGTTCAGATCCCCACACCTATGTAAAAAGTGTGTTCTGTTGTCCCAGCCCTGAGAGGTGGAAACAGGATCCTGGGAGGCTCCCTGACCACCACTCGAGCCAGTTGATAAGGTCCAGGTTTACTGAGAAGGGTAGCAAGCAATAGAGACAGTGAGTGCCCTCCTTTAGCCTCCACAAACACGAACAGGTACACACACCCATGTCGGTGCATGTACTACACATACAGATATATATAAGAACAAAAGTTTCATAGTGTGTGTGTGCATGTGATTTAAATTCTTAGGATTAGTACCCAAAAGTAACTTTAAAACATGGCTTACTTGGGACTGGAGGGATGGCTCAGTGGTTAAGAGCACCATCTGCTCTTCCAGAGGTCCTGAGTTCAATTCCCAGCAACCACATGGTGGCTCACAACCATCTGTAATGGGATCTGATGCCCTCTTCTAGTGTGTCTGAAGACAGCGACAGTGTACTCACATAAAATAAATCTTTTTTTTTTTTTTTTTTAAAAAAAGGCTTACCATGGTATCAGTAATACTCATTACATATAGTAGACCGTTCATTCCACTGGTAGAAGTTCTCACACACTTCCAACGCTACCCTTGAAGGTTAGGGATGTAGTTCTGTTATAGAGTGCTTGTGTTACATCCTCAGGGATGCGCAGTCTGTAATCCTAGCACCTGACCTGTAATGCCAGCACTGAGAAAAATCAAGGCTATCCTCCCACATTGTGAGTTTGTGGCCAGCCTGGGACACATGAGACCCTATCAACGGGGCTGAAGAGGTGGCTCAGAACTTGGAGCCTTGTTTTTTTACTGAGGAGACCTGGCTTCAGTTTCTAGCACCCATATGACAGCTCCCACACTGTCCAGTAACTTGAGTTCAGAGGTTCTGACACCATCTTCTGGCCTCTTCAGGTCCCAGGCATGCACATGATGCACATGTATACATGCAGCAGAACACTCGTTCACAGAAACAAGTCTGTTTACAAAGAGTAGCATGAGAGTTAGGGGATGAAATGGTTAACTTGGGCTTGGGAATGTAGCTCAGTTGGAATAGTGCTTGCCTAACATGGGCAACCCTGGGGTGAGACTCCAGCATTAAATAAGCCAGCCATGGTGCTTCCCTATAATCCCAACACTTGGAGAAGGGAGGAAGATCAGGTGTTCAAAGTGCCAGCCTTGGCTACATGAAAATGAAGTTTATAAACTATAATGTGTATGTATGCTGATCTTTGGGACCTTATAAGGAACTATAGTTTCTCCTCCTTTCTTCTTGCACTTCCATCCCTCAATGCAGTAGTCCAGGAGCGTAGGTAGGAGTAGAGTGCATAGAGTGCTCAGGTAGGCACAGAATGAAAAGTGCTCAAACAAGAACCCGTGCTGTGGAGCCCCAACTTTGCCACTTAATACATGTAGCCCTTAGACAAGTCATTTCCTATCTTCAGTTTTATCATCAGTATCCCACCCAGAAATCCTGCCAGTTATGAGAGAGGATTATTGAACATACTGATCATTGTCATTTATTGTTTATTTAAGGAGGCATTTTGCACAGAGTGGTTTATCTTTGCGGTGGCCTTCATAAGGCCAGTGCGTGCCTCTTACCACCAGGCAGTGGTTCAGTGTACGCTGGAGAAGGTTCTGCTGGCTGCCATCATTACCTTCCTACAGAGACCTGCCAGGGTGTGTCTTCCTGAAAGTTGGCTGCACTCTGGGTGGGATATCTTGCCAAGAAAAGGACATCTTTCCAGCCAGACATGGAGGTTCATATCTTTAACCCCAGCATTGAGGAGGCTAAGTGTAGAAAGAATCTCTTATGTATTGTGTGGAAGAATCATCTATCAATAAACTGATGACCTATAACTGAGGTAGAAAATAGAAGGTGGGACATCTGGCTGAGAGAGAGGGTTCTGGAAAGAATTAAGAGTAGAGATTCGCCGGGCAGTGGTGGTGCACGCCTTTAATCCCAGCACTTGGGAGACAGAGGCAGGTGGATTTCTGAGTTCGAGGCCAGCCTGGTCTACAGAGTGAGTTCCAGGACAGCCAGGGCTACACAGAGAAACCCTGTCCCGAAAAACCAAAAAAAAAAAAAGTAGAGATTCACCCCAAATTCTGAGGAAGTTAGATGCATGAAACTGAGGAGAGATAACCAACTGTGTAGCATAGACTAGAATAAACTAGCTGTAGAAGTTATGAGCCAAAGCTTTTGGCCTAGGCATTTATCCATATGTAGGCATATATATAATTCTGAGTCATTATTTCTGGGAACAAAGAGAATTGTTAGAAAAGCTCATGGCTACCGCTGAAGCCAGAGTTTGGAGCCAGCCTAAGGCATGTACTGAAGATTGTGTATCAAAAAGAGCTGACATGGTAGCCCACACCTTTAATCTCAGCACTCAGGAGGCAAAGACAGGTAGATCTCTGTGAGTTTAAGGCCAGCCTGGTCTATAAAGCAAGTTGTCAAGGAGCTGGAGAGATGGGTCAGTGGTTAAGAACACCTGCTGATCTTGCAGAGAACTAGAATATGATTTGTAGCACCTATATCAGGAGACTTACAAGTGCCTGTGACTGCAGCTCCGTGGTATTCAGTGTCCTCATCTGGCACCCCACAGACTACTGTGCATGTAACTACATACATGTAGTTTTTTTAAAAAGTCAAAAAATTACAGTTTCTTGTAAGGTTCCAAAGATTCAGCATGCATACACATATATTCCCCTATTTGTTTTTTTTTGTGTTAGTATATATATGTGTTTTCTATGTCTTTCTAAATCCCAAACTACTCAGTAGAGTTAATCTGAAATTTCATTTCCTGTGCATTTAAAAAAAGATTTTTTTAAAAATTACCAGAGCATAATATGTGCTTTCTCTTGGTGCTGTCATTAGTCGCACACTGACTTCTGGAAAGACAGGTGTCTCCTGAAGCTGTGTAATAGATGCATGATGACCTGCAGTCTGCACACCTTCCTCTCCTGTATTTCCCTTCCAAAGTCTCACTCTGTAATCTAGGCTAGCCTTGAATCATGCTCCTGCCTCAGCTTTCAGCAATGGGTAAAATATGCCTATAATCCTTACAATTCTTAAAGTGGAGACAGGAAGATCAAAAATTCAAAGTTATCCTAGGTTACACAGTAGTTAAAGACCAATATCAAGCTTATTTGGTTTTGGGCTCCTGGGAACTTCAACTATATTAGCTTACATTGTGAACTTTGAACAAGAAAAGCACTGCAGCGTCAACAGGCATTTCCTGCGCTGTGGGAGTACTCTGTCAAATGTTCATCTTATCCTGGAGCTGACTATAAGGACACGGTTTGTTCTAGGGAGGTCGAAGATAGTTGACGTGGTAAGTGTCTGAGTCAGAGTCCTGAACTAACTTCCCCACATACTTTAAGTTCTATAGTTTAGCTCTTCCCTCATCTGAGCCACAGAGCGCATCACTCTGGTGGCTTTTAACTGAGACTTTGAACAAGTTAGCTAATCTCGGCTTGAGCTGCCTCTTTCTTTAAGATGGTAAATCCCAACTGCTGGGGCCAGAATGGTGCACACAGAACAGAGTCAGGCCTGGCAGCAGTCACAGTGTGTGTCTCCCTGTGCTTTGGGGTGCCATAGCCAGACAGCAGGAGCAGAGGCCAGTTGGTAAGCTGCCCAAAGGTCTGTGTAAGCTTGCCCGGGTTCTTAGGAGGCGTGCCTGTCACATGTGCCTCCGCCACCCTCCCTGCCCATCCCTTCTGTGTGCTGCCTTTCCTGACCCAGTGCTGCAGCCACTTGCTTTCCTCCCAACTACAGATAGAGAAAAATAAAATCAGTGCTGACACTGAGCACAAGTTCCTGTAGTTTTGGGATTCTTTTTTTTTTTTTTTATGTATATGAGTACACTGCAGCTGTCTTCAGACACACCAGAAGAGGGCATCAGATTCCATTACAGATGGTTGTTAGCCACCACGTGGTTGCTGGGAATTGAATTCAGGACCTCTGGAATGGTTATGCTCTTAACCACTGAGCCATCTCTCCAGCCCAGTTTTGGGATTCTTTAATGGAAGAACTTGAGCCATTGTAACGAGTTGGTGACAAGTAGAGTAATAATTAATAACCAGTAGCAAGTAGAATTTTCAACTTTTTTCCTGGCTTCAGAGTTCTGGGATTAAAGACATGCACACGCCACCACACCTGGCTGAATTTTCAGTATTTTGTTTGTTTTTGGTTTTGTTTGGTTTTGTTTTTTTTGTTGTTGGGTTTTTTTTTTGTTTTTGTTTTGTTTTTTGAGACAGGGTTTCTCTGTGTAGCCCTGGCTGTCCTGGAACTCACTCTGTAGACCAGGCTGGCCTCAAACTCAGAAATCCGCCTGCCTCTGCCTCCCAAGTGCTGGGATTAAAGGTGTGCGCCACCACTGCCCGGCAAATTTTCAGTTTTTAACATCTGTCCATGTTCCGTGCGGTTGAACCTTGGCTTCACAGCCAGCCAGTGACTGTCATATGTATCTTGCGATCTTCTGGGAACTTAGTAGGAAAATGACATGGTGGTCTGATGAGGTGATATAACCAACCCAGCAGTCTGATGTCAACCCCCAGGACCCACATGAAGGTGGGAGGAAAGAACCAGCCTTACAAACTCACACACATGACCCGACTTCATACATTTACCATAGCACACACCCATTTCAAACAAGAGAGAAAGCCAGCATGGTGATGTGAGCCTTTAATCCCAGCACCGGAGACATAGAAGCAAGTGAATCTCTAAAGAGCTCTAGGTCAAGTTTCCTGATCTACATAGCAAGTTGCAGGCCACCTAGTAAGACCCTGACCGAAAAAGTTGGGAAGAAAAAAAGAAAATGCGTGGTATGTGCTTCCTTGAGTCTGTGTGTACCTTACCTCAGAAAGAGTAAGATGGAAAAGAGAAAGTCCTCAGTGGGCGAGGACTCTGCTTGAGCTGCGTTCTCATCACTGGAGTGGTGGCAGCAGGGCCACTGCCTGCTCTACTGCCGCCGGGTGAACCTAGGTGTAGGGCATTACTCTTCCCTAAGCATCGCCCAGTCAGCAGTTGCTTGCTTTGTTTTTTAGAGGAATTTCTACCAGGATTTTCTCCAAAGCTAGTCTGGGCTGTCTCCGTGGTTTAGTTTCTGTGTTTGCTCCTTTGTTTTGTTTCATCTCATTGAATCTACTAACGGAGGTGTTGAGGTCACCAAACAAAGCATCCCACACAGACTATAGAACTTATAGACTATAGACTATAGAACCCCACCGTTCGGTATTCATTGACTTTTTACCAATAAGGCCTTTCCTTTTTTACCTATACAGGTTGAATGATCCCAAAATGTCTGAAGCAGAGCGCCAGTCCATGGAAAGCGAGCGTGCAGACCGCAGCCTGTTTGTCCAGGAGCTCCTTCTGTCCACGTTAGTGCGTGAAGAGAGCTCGTCCTCAGATGAGGATGATCGGGGGGAGATGGCAGATTTTGGTGCTATGGGCTGTGTAGATATTATGCCTTTAGATGTTGCTTTAGAAAACCTAAATTTAAAAGAGAGTAATAAAGGAAATGAGCCTCCACCACCTCCTCTTTGATGACCTCCCCACTCGCAGACAATGTCCTCTGTGCTGTATTTGCCAATGAAAGTGGACAACAGCTATCCTGGGTTTGTGTGGTGATTGTAATTTCAGGTCTGTCACTCTTGTTACATTGTGTACATTCAAAAGGAAGAGAGAAATATATATGATAATCATTTCCACTTAACTAATTTTTACTTCTAGCAGGTAAATGTAGGTAGCAGTGCAGGGTGACCTCTGCTTCCTGTACCTTGACATGCAAAAGGCTCTCCTAATACTCCACATTCAAACTGAAGAGGAAAATTGAAATCTCTAATGAAGCTGCTGTGTGTATTTATGAATATTAATGAATAAAAACTGCTTGGATGGTTTACCTAACTACTGCATGAGGTTTTTTGCAGCGTGCATGAGTTTCAGTGGCCTTGTTATTTAAAAATTAAATACAAGGAGTAAAACTTAAAAAAATAAAATTAAAAAATAAAATACAAAGCCCAAAGCTTTCCCAACATTATTCAATGGTTACTGGGTGAGTAGCTTTTGAATAATGTCTGCCTGACTCACCCTTCTACATGTGCCTCCTACGCACAAAGCCAGCTCTGCAGTGGAACCCGGGGGCCTAGCCAGGTATGGCGCTCCACTGTATGACTGTCCTGTCGCCCTGTTAGCCAGAGTCCAGCCTGTCTCTGACTCATCACCAGAAGACACACTAGTAAAGGCAGGGTCCTCTGCCGGGTGACTGTGTGCCCTTTAGACAAATCCTGTTTGTGTTTGTTGGAAGTTTTTACTTTTTGTGGTTTAAATTTTTTTGATTGTTAAACATGTTCATTCAGGTGTAGATGGATTTCATTTATTCACTGTTTAGCAAAGTTAACCTGAATTATGTTGTCTTGTTTTTAAACTCACATTCTCAATCATACATACTTTGTGCTATTTATGTATTTGTGGTTTGCTGAGACAGATCAGTATCAGGGGAGCCTTGAGGGTTTGCATTTGCCTTCCCAGATCTTATCAACCAAATTCTTAATGCTAATTTTAGCACCTTTTATTTATTGGTTTTTTTTTTTTCCTGGCATAAAAAGTAAAGTCTTTTAATTAAATCATGCCACCTATATGCCTATGTTATTAATCCTGTGTGTTTAAAAAAAAAAAGAAAAGAAAAAAGTAGAGCCTCCTTGGGTTGTTAGGGGTGTGGCGGATGGGTGCTTTCTATTTGTTTCTGGTTTTTCACACTAGCTCCGGGAAGGGGCAGTGGGTCTGGGGACGGGGCAGTTTTTGGAATGTAAATTTAGGACTTTTAAAAAAGACGCGCAGCTTCTGATCAATTTCTATGAGACTTAATCTAATCATGTCTGACTCGGTCCTCTTCCCTGTGAGCCATGCTCTGTTGGCTCGCCTCTCTCCTGCCATCTTGTCCTTCCCTCTGTTTCTTCATGACAAGCATACAGACTTGAACACCCTCAGGTGTTCTCAAGAACTGTGAAGTCCATGTTCATCCAAATCTACCAAAAAAAGAAGTCACCCTCCATGTCTAAAAACTGTCGCTTCTCCACGGAAACTTGAGACTCCACCAGCTTCCAGATACAGTAGCTGTTTTCTTTAGGCTTTGATGGAAATCTTCTAAAGGAACCGCCCTCACCGGGCTCCTGGTACACCAGAAGTCAAGGCCTGTGGGGTTTTCTTTTTTTAATTGGTTGTTGAGAAGTTTCAGAAGTCCGTTTTCCAGCTGTGGTCATTTCAGACACATCTGCACATAACTCACACATTTCAATAAAGCATTTTCAAGACTGTTGGCCACTCGAATTTCTTTGGTGTTGAATTAACCTGACCATCATTCAGAGAATTTTTTTATATCTCAAATACAGTATTTTTTTGCTTTTTGTGCTAAACACAGAGTTACTGGTTTTGTGTGGATGTATAACTTGGGATGTGAGAAAGAATAACTGCCAATTATGTACTTTCCCTTTTCTGCACAAATTCTGGGAAAACGTAAGATCCTTCATTTTCAACATGGTTTTAGGGAACAGCTGTAAGTCTTTTCAGGGCAGTTTAATTTAGAAAATGAAGTTAACACTTCAGAAGGCCTAGTGGTTCATAAGATTCCATCTCATGTAGAAAATTGTATATTAATTATTTTTATCAGATATTTTACAAATACCTCACCTCATCCTGTATGTAACCTATAATAATGTATTATTTTAGGGTAGAAAGACACAGATTATCAATATAAAATATATTTAAGCCCTTCGAATTCTTGTGTCCTTTTTCTTTAGTTTCTGAATCAACATCACATTATTGGATGTACTTTAAATGAGTTCCTTTGAGTCTGCAGGAAAGAACCAGATCCTGACTTTGGAGTGTCCATGTTATAAACGTGATCCTTTTGCAGCTCTTGCCTTTACTTCCTGTTCAGAACTAATTCTGCTCAAGGTATTCCAGAAGGAGCTTAATTTCATAATTTGTGGAAACCAAAAATACATAGGTGTCAGAGTATGTGTGTGGTGTCTTGTGCCTTTGTATGGTTTGCAGGGTGTAGTGTGCACTGCACTAAGACTCCAGATTCATCCCGAGATTCAGAACTCAAGGAAGTAGTTAACCCTTCTTGTACTTGTTGTAGGTCTCTCATTGACTTTCTTATAATTCAACTCTTAAGAAGTAAAGGGCACGTAGAAATAGCTATCCTCTTTCTTCATGGCCACAATCATAAGATAAATTGGGTCCTAGACTTGCTAAACAAAATAATGTGTTAGTGGTGGTGGGTTGTTTTGAATTAGTTGTGGTTTGTAGGGAGGGGGTCTGCTTTGTTTTGCTTAGAGATAAGGTTAATGGAGCCAGGCTGGCCTCTAGCTCATTAAGCAGTAGAAGACTAAGTAGAGCTCCTAAGCCCATCTTCTTCTTGAGTCCTGGGATTACAGTTCCACAGCTACAAAGTGCTGGTTTCTCTGTTTTGTTTTATTTGTTTTTGAGAGGCTTTACCTGTGTAGCCCAAGATGTCTTGGAACTAGCTCTGTAGACCAGGCTGGCCTCGAACTCGAAGATCTGCCTGCCTCTATCTGCTGAGTACTAGAATTAAGAGTTGTGAGCCACCACACCTGGCTAAAGTAGTGGATTTTTTTTAAAACATACTTCTGTGGCCTCCAAATATAGTTTGGGATAGCTTGTGCCTTCTCCATTTTCCCCTCCCAACAGTTCTTGGTAATATACTATTTCCATTAGTAACCAGTAGCTTTTCACATGTCACCACGCCTCTTGTGTGCTGATCTGTGGCCCCATCTTGAAACAGAAGAGTTGAAGACTCTGGATGGGACCTACATTTATTTTCCAGAAGGCTGGGCCTCTGGCAACAGACTCCTTGCCTTTCTAGTGCTGCCTAAGTAAGGCCTTAAGGAAGTAGATGTTTCTGGGTAGATAAAGAGGATGAGATGGGAGAAAGGAAGAGGAGTGGTTAGAGATGGAAACCTTAGGATCTCTGCAACTGAAGGCCTTACTATAAAGATGTCACCTGTGACAGGTGTCTAGGTCAGGTGTCACAGCTCTGCAACTGAGGTGTGTGTGTGTGTGAAGGTATCCCTGGCATGAGATTAGTTCTAAACCAATATATCCGGTAGAGAAGGCCCAATAGCAATGTCATCTAATGCAACCTATAGCTTTTTGTTTCTTTGTGTGTGTGTGTGTCTGTCTTGTTTTTCCATGTATAAACACAGTTTTGGCGGCAGATGGATTGATTCCGTGTGCAGGTTTTTTTTTTTGTTGTTTGGGTTTTTTTGTTTTTGTTTTTCGAGACAGGGTTTCTCTGTGTAGCCCTGGCTGTCCTGGAACTCACTCTGTAGACCAGGCTGGCCTCGAACTCCACCACCACCCGGCGAAACTCCTCTAAATTGGTTTCAACTTACGACAGTCTTCCTTGAGCCATCAAATACCTTGTTTTAGTTGGTTTTTGAGACAAGACCTCCCTAAGTAGATCAGCTGACCTTGAAGTCCCACCTCAGCTACACAATTGCTAGAATCCCAGCATTCAGTGCACCCAACTTTGGCAGATTTTTAATGCTTGCAGAGAATAATGGTTGTGACTGCTCTTCAGAGCTCAACCAGTGCTCTGAGGTGGGAGGGGTGGGGATATGTCAACCCACTCAGAAATAACAGCCTTGTATCCAGTTAGTGAGAAGGTAGGATAGACTACAAGACAGCAGCCACAATAGGAGGGCTTTCTAGTGACACATGGCAGTAGGAAATTAGCATTAAACATCACCCCTGTTGAGTCCTTGTGGTCCAGAACCCTCCTCTGGTGGCTTTTCTTTTTTATATTGCTTTCAGAGTAGTGTAAAAATCTAATTTCTATGTTCATTGGCAGCAGACATGCTGACAAAGTACCTTTCTTTGCCCTGAATCTGGTCTGTCCCGTTAGTCAGTACACATCTCAGAAGCTGCTCTTTTAAGGAACCCTGCTGCAAACAGATTTGTGATACTCTGGCTGAGGTGTCAGTCACTGGCTAACTACTTAGTACATGGGAGAACCTAGATTCACCCCAGCACTGAGTAACAAAGATATGATGCTTATTGCCTCTTCCTCAACTTAATCAGCAAGTTCACATTTCAGGAGGCCTCTGTCCAGGCCTGGTGGTGCATGACTTTAGTCCCAGCTCTCAAGCTACAGTTAGGCATTCTCTGCATTTGCAGCCAACCTGGTCTGTCTAGGCCAAATCAGAGCCTGTGTTGGATGATGAAAGGTTTTTAGTGATCTGCCTACCAGAAACACTCTAAACATCAGCTCTCCAAGTGGTCAGTGGCTCGCTTTACTTTCTTAGAAACTTTACAACAAGCCGAGTGGTGGTGGTGCACGCCTTTAATCCCAGCACTTGGGAGGCAGAGACAGGCAGATTTCGGAATTCGAGGCCAGCCTGGTCTACAGAGTGAGTTCCAGGACAGCCAGGGCTACACAGAAAAACTCTGTCTCGAAAAACCAAAAAAAAAAAACAAAACTTTACAACAATCACAGTGTGTCCCAGTGGTTCCTGCCTATGCAGATTGTGGAATTCTTTACCCAGGTGGTGAGGGACTCCAGCCAGACTCCAGGGTGAAGCAGGGTGAAGGGCCCTTTTCCTTCCCACATCTCCTTCTTTTCTTCCTATCCCTACGTCACACATCATTGTTTCCAGTGTTTGGTTGTGTGTGTGTGTTTCACTTGCATGTTTGAACATCCACCACATGCTTCCCAAGAGCACTCGGAGGTTAGAAGAGGGACTGAGTCCAGGTCTCAGCAATGACAAGTGCTGCTAATCACTAAGCCATCTCTCCATCCCTCACAGAGAATGAGCTCCCTGTGGGTACAGGGCTTTAATTTACAACCTGGAACTTTTAGGCATCCTCTAGGGATTTTTTTTTTTTTAAACAGCCTGACTATGTAGCCCAGGCTAGTTTTGCACTGCCTTGCCCTTCTCAAGTGTTAGGATTACAGATGTGCACCACTGCACATGGTTTGGTCTATTTGTTTATTTCAAAGAATGTGGATAGGTTTTTCTGCATATCTGGCTGGACCACATGCATTCCTGGTGACTGCAGGAGGCATCAGATTGCCTGGAACTGGAATTACAGATGCTGGTTAAGCTTCCATGTGTACTAGAAGAAGAGCTAGTGCTCTTCCCTGCTCAGCCACCTTCCCAGTCTACCTGGAGTTTCTAATGATGCTTCCTTTCCTACTGGAGAATGTTGAGAGGTCCTCGTGCCTGCGGCCCCTGGCAGGTCAGATCACTGATGTAACCCACTGAAAGCATCTTTAGGTCTGCCAGATCCATGTGTTTGCAGCCTGTCCTCACATGAGAACAGGAACCACATGGCAGTGAAATGGAGCTGCCACAGCGATGTGACCATCCATGCCTTTGGGGCTTCATTTTGAGACGTGTCCTAGGCTGGGCTTGAACTTGCTGTGTGGCCCAAGGATGACCTGGAGTTCCTGATCCTCTTTCCTCCACCTCCTAGGTGCTTGGATAACATGAGTGTACCATAGCGGCAGGTTTATGTGGTGCTGGGGAGAACTCAAGGCTTTATTAAAGCATGCTAGGCAAGCACTCTAACTGAGCTGCAACTCCAAGCCATCCATCACGTTCCGTTCCATGTTCTGACATGACGGGTAGTGCGGGGAGGTTTTCCTCAAGCAGGTTCAGAACTCTTCCAGAAGGAGGTAAGTCTCTGCGGTCTTCTTGAAGTGGAAGTGGATTGGACCAGGGAAGCCGCTGCATGCCTGTCCCCAGTGAGTGAGTGAGAACATGTGGATTCTTACCTCTGCATATAACCATCTGGCTAGCCGGGCAGTGGTGGTGCACGCCTTGAATCCCAGCACTTGGGAGGCAGAGACAGGCGGATTTCTGAGTTCGAGGCCAGCCTGATCTACAGAGTGAGTTCCAGGACAGCCAGGGCTATGCAGAGAAATTCTGTCTCGAAAAACCAAAAACCAAAACAAAACAAAACAAAAAAACAACAAAAAAATACATACAAAAGCATCTGGCTAGTGCTGGAAGCACTTGACTGCTTCTGAGAGCCTTCAGGATGGCAATATGAGGACTTCATTAACAACGGCCCCCTTGAACAATCCTCCTGCCTTGGTCTACTGAATGCTGGGATTACAGGCTGTATTGTCACACTCATTTTAAAGCACGCGTGCTCACACACACACAATGCTGATTGATGAATTGTCAGAAGTTGCTGGGATGTGACCCAGGCTTCTCAGACACCCCTCACTTCTGTTACAGTAGAAACCCTGAAATAGACATGGCGGAACATGCCTGTGATCTCAGCTACTCAGGAAGTTGAGGCAGGAGGATCTCTCAAACTCAGGAGTTCAAAGCCAGCCTGGCAACTGACGATATAGTAGCAATTCCAAACCTATGCACACTGTAGCAGGTTCATCCTCACAGGGGCTGCTTGAGTCCTTTGCCATTCCCCATCTCATGTAGCCCACCGAACTGACCAAGGGTTCTCTGAGGCTGACCTTCAGCTCGCCCAGATGCTGCCTCCGTACCCAGCTCCTACATAGTCTGTTTTTAGTTATTGTGCTACATTTATTTTATGTGCGTGCGCATGCAGACATGCCACAGAGCACATACGGAGGCCAAAGGAAAGTGTGGGAGTCAGTCCTTTCCTTCCACCGTGTGGGTCCCAAGTATTAAACTCAGGTCAACTAGAGTTGGTGGCAAACACCTTTACCCACTCTGCCATCTTACCAGTCCTGAGTTGTAACTTTTTTAAAAAAAGATTTATTTACTTTATATATATGTGAGTACACTGTCACTCTCTTCAGACACACCAGAAGAGGGCATCAGATCCCATTACAGATGGTTGTGAGCCACCATGTGGTTGCTGGGAATTGAACTCAGGACCTCTGGAAGAGCAGTCAGTGCTTTTAAACCCTGAGCCATCTCTCTAGCCCAGGTTGTAACTTTTTAAAAAAAGGGGGGTGGAGGGTGGGGATTTAGCTCAGTGGTAAAGCACTTGCCTAGCAAGCGCCAGGTCCTGGGCTCAGTTCTCAGCTCTGAAAAAAAACCAAAAAGATTTATTAATTTTATATATATGAGTACACTGTCACTCTCTTCACACACACCACAAGAGAGCATCAGATCTCACTAAAGATGGTTGTAAGCCACCATGTGGTTGTCAGGAACTGAACTCAAGACCTCTGGAATTCAGTGCTCTTAACAGCTGAGCCATCCCTCCAGCCAGCCCCAGGTTGTATCTTTTTAAAAACAAATTATACATTGTATATTTTTAGGGAAACTGTCATCCTCATATTTGAAAGATCTCAGGTTTGATGTCCACAGTGATTGTCCCTTTGGATGAGAGATTTACTAGGCAGGTTGTTGATGCCACAGTAGACAGCAGCATTGTGGGAGCTCCTGTGGAAAAGTGGGGGTTCCCGTATAGGTTTCAGAAAGAGGGGAGGTTCCATGCCTCCATGCCACGTGGTTGGTGAGTAGTCTGTAGCATAAGCTTGTAGTCAAGCTGTGTCCGATTCCTAGGGGGCAGGGAAACGGGTCTTGCATTTTGAGGAAGGAATGTGTGACCTTGGATATATGGGAAGGGCCCTAGTTCCTGTGTATAAACCACATAAGGTGTGTCACTCCTGATAACGTACTGTCTGTGAGCCTGGGGCCTAGGCACAGCATCAGTTATGAAGGAAGGAGACAGCTGCAGAAGGCAGGGCCTCACAGTGTCTGGTCTGGGTTCTAGCAACAGCATTTTCAATGTTTGTGATTCTGTAAGTACCAACAAAGTCCACTTGATTGGCCCAAATCCTACCTCACAGACTCACTATGGTACGTGTCACTATGGTACGTGTCCAGCAGCAACCTTGGGGCCAGGCTTTCTTTTCATACAGTTGTCTTAAATTGCCCCCAGCCTGTGGAACCTCAGACAGAGGTGGTCCAGGCTAAATGATAACTCCACTAATCCAGAAATGTCTAGAAGAATATAGCAAAAAACTGCTTTCTGCAAGCCTAGTGCACTGCTGTAAGGGGGCGCTGTCAGCATAATTACAGCTGTTACAGGCAGAGTTCAAGGCACCATTTAGTGAAGTACTCAGTGTTTAGATGCGTGTAAGTCCTGTGACAGCACAACAGGTGGTGTTCAGGGTGGAACTCCGTCGGACAGGTGTCAGGGAATGATGGTGTACACACACACACACACACACAATGTGATCCTTACCTCAAAGGAATAAAAGGCAGTTTATTCTGAAGTGAAATATGAGTGGCTACAGCCCAGGAATGCAGATTACACGTTCCCTGGTGTTACAGGAGTTAACTACCAAAAGTTGCAGAGTTCCTGATCTTTCTATATCTACCTCCCAAGGGCTGGGATCCAAACATGGACCCCCATGTCTGGTGCTGAGAATGGAACCCTGAGCTTTGTGTAAGTTAGGCAAGCACTCTACCAACTCAGACCAAGACCCAGCCCCCTGGATGTGGTTTTGAAAAGCCCCATTTTACAGACAACACCCTTAAGTGTAGGAACCACCTCTGACATGTGTGGGGCGACTCCAAATGTTTCAAAAGCAGAATGTGATCGTGATTTGATCCAGTGGCTCTTGATAGAGTGGCCCCATTCCCTGTGGAAAAGCAAGCTCAGCAATGTTGCGCCCTGAGATGCTTCTCAGCTGCCTCTCCATCCTGTGGGAAGCTGTGGGGAGACCATCTCTCCTTCACCTCCCTAGTCTTCCGGCCCCCACACATCTGCAGCCGCCTGTGGTCCGTGACACCACTTGGCAGCAGTTGAGAAGTGGCACAACAGAGAATCCATTTGGTGTCCTCGTGGCTCTGATAGCCACCACACTGTTGACTTGGGAAAGCTTAACACATATAAAAACAAGAAATAGTCAGCCCAGATCCCAGGTTCCCGGGAAGTGGGACTCAAGTCAAAGGTAAGACCTTGCACAGAATCTGGAATAACAGAGGCAGTTCTAGAAAACGGAATTTATTCTGCTGTTTTTTCCTGGCCTCTTCAAAATGTCTAACTTATCTTTACTACCACAGATTCAGGCCTCAGGAATCTCCTTTGGAGCAGGTGGACAGCATCCTTGGGTAAACTTCTGGAAGGGCAGGTAAAGCAGTCACTGGGAAGCAAGACCAGCACCAGCTGTCTTCACAGGGTTAGAAAGGAAACTAGTGACCTTTCTATTATTGGAGAGTTGCCCTTAAACTTGCCAGCATGGGCCACAAATGAGCTCCCTCAGTAGAGAGCCTGCCTGGTGCTCACAAAGCCTTGGACTCTATCCCAGGCACCACATAAAACAAGAGGGTGGTTCGTGATTATAATCCCAGCACAGAGGCAGGAGAATAAGATGTTCAAGATAATCCTCAGCTGCATACAGAGTTTGAAGCTAGCCTGGGCTACACTCCCGTTGTGGGTGTGAGTTGTAGCAACTCATCTAGCCCTCCTACCACCTCGACCGGCCAACTGTCTCCTTTCACCTCGTGATGGACATGTTGGCTCATTTCTGGGGACAAGAAGGAGCAGTTCTAGAGAAGTTTCTGGAAGTGCTGATGGGCAGTTTTGGCTTCATCAATGTACAAATGTGCAGACTTCCATTCTGTGGGGCTGGGGATCAGCCATACGGAAGCCATGTCATGTCAATAAACAGGCTATTCTAGGGCTGCCGGGCCACATAGGGACCCCAGGAACACGTCCCAGCCCAGGCTGCCTTCCAGGACTGAAGAGGCTCCTCAGATGTGTCTTGCAAATCTCAGCTGGCTGCATCACTGAGGAGTAACATCTGTGAAGGCACCTGGCAGCCTTACCTCTGAACGGCTCCAAGCATTGTCCAAGAAGGGAGACTTTAGAGAAAATTTCTGCTCTATGACCTTTACTGTGAAGTACTTCCAGCTTTAAGAGGGACAATGCCTTGCTTAGTGGAGACCTTTCTTCCTGAAGAATCTCCAAGTCAGAGGGCAGGAAAAAAAATGAACCAGACCTTCCAACCTCTCAGCAACTTTGTATATTTATGTACCCATGTTCACGAATATGTGTGTGCACATGGGTTATCTGTGTATACACATGTGTGTATATTCATATGTGTGTGTATGCATGTGCGTGCATGTTCACACACGTGCATATGGGGAAAAGAGATCACATAATTTATCTCGCTCTATTGTCCATAGAAGCAGAGTCTCTCACTGAACCAGGAGCTTCCTAATTTGTCTAGACTAGCATTTATTTATTTATTTATTTATTTATTTATTTATTTATTTATTTATTTTTTGAGACAGGATCTCTCTATGTAGACCAGGCTTGTCATTCTTCTGCCTCCTGAGTGCTGGGCTTAAAAGCTTGTACCTGGTCCTGTACCTGGTTTTTTATGTGACTGGTCGGACTGAAAACAGGTCCTTACGCTTCTATGGCAGATACCTTACCAAATAAGCCGTCTCCTCAGTCCCTCTCGGTAACTTAAAGCCTTCCATTCAAAGCAGAGCCAAGGGGCTGGAGAGATGGCTTAGTGGCTGAAAGAACTGGCTACTCTTGCAGAGGACTCAGGTTCAGTTCTCAACATCCACAACCATCTGAAGTAAAGAGGATCTGAGCCCAGACAGAGCACACCACGCTATTCTCCACCATCTAAAGGAAGTGACCTGGTGTTCCTGGTGCTGAACTCCAGCCTTTAGCAATTTGCTCACTGCTGAAGTATGAGGACCATGGAGGCTGCCTCATTTTAGAAAAGAAATTAAGTACTACAACTCTGACCAGAATTTGGATACATTATTTTACTTCATACTTTTGATTAACCTGATATACACCGTTTTCAGAAGAATGCAACTGAGGTCCACTAAGATAAAGAGTCTGTCCCGGGTCCCAGGTTACTGTCAGATGCACATGGTGATGTTTCCCACTGTGCGTGGGGGCGGGGGCGCGCCGTGTCGGGGGGGTGTGTGTGTGTCATAGTTTGGAATCAAACAGGGATGAAGTTTAAGATGTGGCCACGTGGGGGCAGTGGATCAATGTAAGATAGAGAAGCAACCCCTTGTCTTTGCCCTCAGGCTTTGGAAGCAACCTCAGAAGCTGGTAGCAGGTGGGTCCACTTAACAGAGTTCCCTGAATAAGAGGCAATTGGGTTTCAGCAGGAGGCTTCCTGGTTTCAGAGCCACCACTGTCATTTATTGGCGTGTGATACCCTCCTGCTTTCTCTCTGACCTGGCTTTCTCATCCTCCAGGGATGTTGCAGTGATGGCTATGCAGAGCAAGTTACAGCTCACAGGGACCATCAGAAGCAATTTGGAGAGGAGCTGTTCATCGTAATTGATAAAAACCAGTTAGCAAACAATAGTTCTACTCTAGAACTATCCAGAGAGATCAGGATGGATGATGACAAGCTGAGGACAGTTGCCCATGTGGAGTTATAAAGTTAAAAAACATAAGCCTACAGATGAAAGATGCTAGAACTCCAGGAGGAAGAACCTCTGGAGCAAGCAACAACCAAACTTGGCAATGAGCTCTTCCAGCCTTTCCCTCAAAAAGACATATGACTGTTTACATGGGCACTTACACTAGACACTGAGAATATGAAGATTACAAGGCATTTTGAAGATGATTGCACACAGACTCCTAGTTGATGTTGCTAGTTAAAGGCAGAAAGTGTAGGGGGGCGGTACTGAAGAGATGGCTCAGCAGTTAAGAGAGTGTTCTCCTATCCCTGGGGGGCAGGACTCAGTACCCACATAGAATGGCTCACAACCACCAGGAACTCAAGCTCAGGGTATCTGTTACCTTCTTCTGACTTCAATCATTGCACTAGTGGGAACATACAGAAATAATTTTAAGTGGGTACAGGCAGGCGTGGTGGCACAGGCTTTTAATGCTAGCACTCAGGAGGCAGAGACAGGCAGATCTGAGTTTGAGGCCAGTCCAGTCTACATAGTGAGTTCCAGGATAGCCAGGACTATGTAGATACCTGTCTCTGAAAATATCAAAATAAGTGATAGGGCTGGAGAGATAGCTTAGAGGTTAGAAGCACTGGCTGCTCTTGCAAAGGACCCAGGTTCAGTTCCCAGCACACACATGATGGCTTGTAACTGTAACTCCATTCTAAGGACCTGACACCTTTTTCTGGCCTCGCAGGCATCGAGCATACATGTGGTGGAACGACATACAAATAGGCAAAACAGCCATGCACACAAATTAAAACTAAAATTCAAAGAACAAATAAATAGTAATTTTTAAATGCAAAGTTGGAGGCAGTTCTGACTGAGTTCACTTGGTAAAACATTTCATCTAGCATGTAAGAAGCCCTTGAGAAAGTTCTGGAAGGATAATGTCTTAGTTAGGGTTTCATTGTTATGAAGAGACACCATGACCTAGGCAACTCTTATTAAACAAAATATTTAATTGGTGCTAGCTTACAGTTTCAGAGGTTTGGTCCATTATCATCATGGCAGGAAACTTTCTTTTTTTTCTTTTTCTTTTTTTTTTTTTTTCCAGAGCTGAGGACGGAACCCAGGATCTTGCGCTTGCTAGGCAAGTGCTCTACCACTGAGCTAAATTCCCAACCCCTCATGGCAGGAAACTTAACAGCATGGAGGCAGACTTGGTGCTGTAGGAGCCCAGAGTTCTACATTTCCACAGGCAACAGAAGGAGACTGAGTGCCACACTGGGTGTAGCTTGAGCATATATGAACTCAAAGCCCGCTGTATCCTGTAACAGGTAGGGATGCTGGGAGAACCTGGCAGCCAGGTCCACTTTGAGATGTTACATAGGCACTTAAACCATTTGTCCTGGGTTTAAAACTTTACAGACAATGGGAAGAGAAAGATTTAAGAAACAACAAAACCCTCCTAGGCAGGAACTTAGCTCAAGGAGAACATGCTTGCCAGGGGTGTGAGATGCCCTGGATTCAAACTCCACTGCCACAAACAAGCAAACAAATGCTTCTTCTCCCTTCCCCTCAGCCCCTGGAGTCTTTGTTTTATCTTTTACTTAAGAGCAGATGTGGATGCACATGGGTGTAGTTCCCGAGGATGCCAGAAGAGGGCAGCAGTTACCTAGGACTGAGGTCACAGGAGGCTATGAGCAACCCAACGTTGGTTCTGGGAACCGCACTGGAGTCCTACACAAGAGCAGTGTTCATTCTTAACCACTGAGCTGTCTGCCCAGCTCTGAAGTTGCTTTTTAGTAGTAGTTCAACCTGTGCCTTACTCCTTCCAGGAGAGGAAAATAGGGCTGATCCACCGAGGATCTGAGTTCAAATCCTTAGAACCCACGTAAAAAGCTACACATTGCTACGTGTATAGCCTCAGTGCTGTGAGGGGCAAAGATAGGGATTGTTATGGCTTGCTGGCAGCCAGCCTGTCTCCAGGTTCAGCGAGAGGCACCGTCTCAGGGGAGTTAGGCAGACAGTGGTAGAGCAGGACACCGGATGTCCTCTTCTGGCCTCCTCATAGCTAGCTGTGCACACACATCACACATCTCACTCAGTGAAAAGGGAATAGGGAGGCTTGGGATTCCAACTTAGGAAAAGACAGCTGTGGCCACTGTCAGACCCGTCAGAACCCCAGCTGTATAATCTTTCTTGTCAGTTTCTTACTCAAGGACCTACCTTTCAAGATGAACTGTGTTAAAAATAATTAAAAATTCTTTTTAGGCAGGGCATGGTGGCACAGCTTTAATTCCAGCACTTGGGAGACTGAGGCAGTCAGATCTCTAAGTTCAAGACCATCTTGGTCTAGGTAGTGAGTTCCACAACAGGTTATGTAGAGAGATCCTGTCAAAATAAGTAAGTAAATTAGTAAGTAAATAACTGAAGCAAAATAATAATAATAATAAAACAAAAACAAACAAACAAACAAAACCTGGAAAAAAACCAACTACAACAAAAATCTTTTCAGAAAATGGAACAATGCACACACCTGTCATCCCAGCACACCTGACATCCCAGCACACCTGACATTCCAGCACTAAGGATGGAGAGGTAAGGTGGATGGAGAGGTAAGGTGAGAAGACCATGAGTTCTAGGCCAGCCTTAGAGTGAGAACCATTCTCAAAAAAAAAACAAAAGAGAGGGAGAAAAACACAAAAACAAGAAGCTTGGCTGTGGTGACGCATACCTTTAATCTCAGCACTTGGGAGGCAGAGGCAGGTGGATTTCTGAGTTTGAGGCCAGCCTGGTCTGCAGAGTGAGTTCCAGGACAGCCAGGGCTACAGAGAGAAACCCTGTCTTGAAAAACAAAACAAAACAAAATAAAACAAAACAAAAAACAAACAAAAAAAACCCTGTCTCAAAAAAACAAAAAAAAAAAAAAAGAAGAAAGGGAAGGAAGGAAGGAAGGAACTCAGGAAGGAAGGAAGAAAAGAAAAGGGTGAAAAACTATCCTCTCAGCATTTATTTGTATCAGTTACCATGCTGTGCACTGCTCACTTGGCACCCTGAAGTCACATGCCACCCCAAGGGGTCTTTCTGACACACCTTTAAGGAAGTCATTGCGGTACCATTTTACAGATGAGTAGAGCTCAGAGGCCAGCCATGACCTGAAGGCAAGTGTCAAACAGATGCCTCTTCTAGAACTTCCCTGTGGATGAACTCTGGTGGTCAGGCTCAGAGCAATGCCCACCAGAAAGTACCACACTGATACTCTTTAAAAGAAAAAAAGGATTTATTTATTTACTTAATGTACATGAGTGCACTGTAGCTGTCTTCAGACACAGCAGAAGAGGGTATCAGATCCCATTACAGATGGTTGTGAGCCACTATATGGTTGCTGGGAATTGAACTCAGGACCTCTGGAAGAGCAGTCGGTGCTCTTAACCACTGAGCTATTTCTCCAGCTCTCACACAGATACTCTTTTTTCTTTTGTTTGTTTGTTTGTTTTGTTTTGTTTTGTTTTGTTTTCTAGACAGGGTTTCTCTGTATAGCTCTGGCTGTCCTGCAGTCCTGGAACTCACTCTGTAGACCAGGCTAGCCTTGAACTCAGAAATCCCAGAAATCCGCCTGCCTCTGCCTCCCAAGTGCTGGGATTAAAGACGTGCGCCACCACCGCCCGGCTACACACAGATACTCTTAAAGCCAGTGCTGGCCCATGACTACATGGAGAACTTGCCCAAATCCTGCATCCTTGACCTTTACATGCCATGTACATGTCTTTTCTGTATAAAAACTGTATTCTGGTTGTCACACTTCAGGTAAGAGGACACAGAACTACAGAAGCCAAAAAGCAAGCTTAGCACATTTAGATACTTTTTCTTTGGAGACTTTCCTGGCACTACAGACAGTTTGTCAGCTGTTGGGGCCTACATGTTGGGTTTTAAGGTCAGAATGGTGCCTCTAACATTGTGTCAGTCATGCTATGATCCAGGGACCTGTTACCCATGACACCTCTTCATCCTGTAGGATTCCCCGCTTGCCTCTCCGCACTCCCTTACATGATTCTGGTGCTGCTGACAGCTCCCATCCTCTGCTGCCTGAGCCCAGCCCTTCCCTAGTGAGAAGTGAGTGGTCACAATCCTCAGATTTGTCCCTGTCCCAAGAAAAAGAGAGAAGAACCAAGAGAGGAGGATAGTGACCAGGCCCTTAGGAGGAAGCCAGGGGCTTCACTGGCCAGAAGGGGCCTTTATACTTGCCAGGTTGAGGGGGGACTAGGACTGGGTTGGGACCCATGGGAGGGACTTTGCATTGTCACTTGGGCACATATAGCTCTTGCAAAGGACTAGTTTAGTTCCCAGCTCCCACTCCAGTTGTCTCATAAAAGCCAGCTTCGGGGATCCAATGCCCTCTTCTGGCCTGTATGTACATCTCTACAGAGATACACAACTCTACATACACACGAATAATTAACACAGTTCCTGATCATCTGGCAAACAAATAATGGTCTCTTCCCTTCCCAAAGGAAATAGCGCTCTCTCTCTCTCTCTCTCTGTCTCTCTCTCTCTCTCTCTGTGTGTGTGTGTGTGTGTGTGTGTGTTTTCACCCTTATTTGTAGAGTAACAGTAGAGACATAAACAGTTGAAACCAAACCGGCAGCTATGGCTGTGGCAACTTCTCTCCATGTCAGACAAAGCAGTGTCTACATCTGGTTTTTAATATCACACAGGGTTCAATTTGCAAACCAAAATGATGACAGGCAGGTCAAGCATGTTGCAAGACTGGGAGCTTCTGGAGATGAGCCAGGAGAGGTGCGGGGCTCCTGGTGTCTGTGGCAGAAGGCAGTGAAGAGCGCGTGCCAGGGGGACGGAGGAGCCCTGCGAGCCAGAGGGCAGGAGGCTCTGGAACTTATGAATATTCCAGACTGACTTCCAGGCCTGTGGGAGCAGAACCTGATCCTCTATTGGGGGCACAGCTGGGGCTTCAAGCTGGTGGGATGCAAAGGACATCCAGACAGGGAGGCTGCAATCCACTCTTAGCACGGTGCCTGGGCCTGGGCCTGGCAGGGGAGGGCAGCAGCTCGAGACCCCCACAGCCCACCCAGCTTCTCTTAATGAGCCCCACTAGGAGCTCCAGCTGTCAATCATCCTCCTGGCAGAGTCCAGTGAGTCCGCAGCCTTCCTCTGAGAAAGAGGCTGGTACAAAATGACACCAGGCTGCAGATCTGGCCTGACAGAACTAGGGGTAAGAGTCTTGGACTTGCAGGGGGCTAGAAACCCTAAACAATCTAGTTATTTTTTCTCTATGGCGATTCCAGGAAGTCAAAACCTGCCTCTCTCCTCAGCATGAGCTTTCTGGGAGGAAGCAGACTGGAGGCTGAGAACGAACGGCTCAGGTGCAGACATCAGGAGCAGAGACCCTGGGAGCAGCTTGTTGAGTTGAAGCCAGACTTGTAGGGGTGGGGACCCAGAGCAGAGAGGGGTCTCAGAAGCCACCCCAAAACGACCTGTAAACGACTTGTTCTCTCAGCCTTTAGCCTTCCTTGAGTGTGTTCGTTCTCCCCCCACCCCCCCATGCTTGGACGAAATTCCTGATAAAGGCAATTTAAGGAAGAAGGGGCTTATTTTTGACTCTTAGTTTGAGTGTTTTTTGGAAGGGAGGGGCGAAAGCGTGAACAACTATGGTGGGAGCAGGGAGTTGCTCAGGAGGTGTGGGGGGAGGAGAAGAGAGATGGGAAAGAGAGAAAGGTATGGGGAGAGGGAGAGAGAGAAGGGGAGGGAGGGGGAGGGAGAGGGAGAGGGAGAGGGAGAGGCTGATGTTCTGATTTCTCCTCTTCTTCCTTTTTCTTCAGGATGAGAACCCACAGGATAGCACCTTCAGCTCAGAGTGGGTTTTCCCTCCTCCGTTAAACTTTTCTAGAAAAACCTTCACAGACAGGCCCAGAATGTGTCACCTAGGTGACCAAATCCAGGCAAGATGACAACAAAGATTGGGAATCACACCAACAACCATCTATTGCAGAGTAAGACTAAACCACGGGCCCAAGTCCTTGACATGGGTTCTTGGCATCTAGAAGTCTGTCGGTCCTACGGCTCAGTAAGAGGGGAATATATGAGATGTGGACGCTCAGAGATAGGGGAGACTGAGGGGTCACCTAAGCAAGCATAGTCCTAGATGTGGCCATATCATATCCATGCCATTCTCTCCCCCCCCCCCCCCACCGTAAGACAGGGTTTTTCTTTGTAACCCTGGCTGTCCTAGAACTCACTCTGTGGACCAAGCTGTCCTCAAACTCACCTCTGTGCTGCAATTAAAGGCAAGGGTCACCACACCCCACTTTCATGACCTTATCTGCAAAATCCATTCACTCCTTCCCAAAGTGGACCAAGGTCTCTTCAACTGTGAGTTCAAAGCCTGATCCATCTTCATAAGATCTGGGTGTGGATGACAGCCTTCAGAATGGCTGCAACTCTAGAGTTAGCTCTCTTCCCGTGAGCCTGTGAAGTTAAACAGACAAGATATCTTTTCCCCACTTGGCATACAAGGATGAGCCCGACACAGAACTCAGCCAGGGACATGTCCCATTCAAAAACCAGGGAAATGGGTAAAAGAAAGCCTTTACTCACAAAAGTTCTCAAATCCATCTGATTAAATATTAGAGTCCGTTGATTCAGTCTGGAAGCCTGGGAAGAACGCTCTGCCAGCTTTGGCTGCACCCTTGGTTCTTGGTTCTACCTCAGAACACTGCTTCCTGTGACTTGAGTGGCGTTCGTTACATGTTCACCGCTGAGCAGCTCCCACGACCACACTTCCTTAAGGTGAAATTTGGAGGAGTCTAACTGAAAGGCTCTTTTTCTCATCCTCCTCCTGTGTGTGCAAGTTACTACCCATGTATGGGTGTCTGTCTGTGTGTGTGTGTGTGTGTGTGTGTGTGTGTGTGAGAGAGAGAGAGAGAGAGAGAGAGAGAGAGAGAGAGAGACAGTGTGTCTGACTGACTGTCTGTCTGTCTGTTGAGAGAAGTCTTATTATAAAGTTTAGGCTACCCTTGAATTTTCAGCAGTCCTCCTGCCTCAGCCTCCCAAATGCTGGGATGGCGGACATGAGTCAGCACATACTCAGCGTTGTTTTCTGTGTCTCCTCTCTTTCAGTCCGGGCTGGCAATGTTTCTGCTCCTGTACCTGTATTAGTTCCCTTTCTATTGCTGTGGTAAGTCCACAGTGGGACAAAGGGTTCATTTGGGGATCTAGTTACAGAAGGATATGAGTCTACCGTGGCGGGTAACCATGACAGCAGGCAGCAGAAATGGTGGCAGGAACATCTGGAGCTGGTATCTTCAACCACAAGCACCAAGCAAAGTGCGAACTGGGAACGATTGAGAGTCTTTGAAACCTCTAAGTCCAGCAAGGTCACACTGCCTAAGCCTACCCAGGCAACTAAAGACCAACTGAGGATCAAGTATTAAAATGACTGAGCTGGGGTCAGGGGTGTGGTGATACATGTTTTTGTCTTTAATCCCAGCACTAAGGAGACAAAGGTAGGCCAGCCTGCTTGTAAGTTCAAGACCAGCCTGGTCTGCATAGTGAGTTCCAGGATGGCTGGGACTATATAATAGAGACCTATCGCAACAAACAACAACGAGATGCAAAATAGGACACTGCAGATGCTTTTCAATAAATTGGACATCTCACACCTAACCTGGTGTGCTTTGCCTCCTTAGCTTTGCACACTTCCCACGTTCACAGAACTAATCAGTTAGCTCACAGTTAGGCAAATTTTTGAATTACAGTGTTGAACTTTTTTTTCCAGTGCTGGAATGTAAGACAGACCCCATCACTCTGGTGCATAGTAAGGCAGAGTACTGTGACAGAGCGGATGTAGTGAGGCAGTAAGAAGCAGAATGACAAGATATAGTCCCCAAAGGATGCAACCTCAGGGACCCACAACCTGCAGTGAGACCCTATCTCCCAAAGTTTTCCAGAGCAGAGTCACTAGCCAAACCTTCAGCACACCAGCCTGCAGGATCATTTCTTTCTTTCTTTTTTTTTTGGTTTGGTTTTTTGAGACAGGGTTTCTCTGTGTAGCCCTGGCTCTCCTGGAACTCACTCTGTAGACCAGGCTAGCCTCGAACTCTCGAACTCAGAAATCCGCCTGCCTCTGCCTCCCAAGTGCTGGGATTAAAGGCGTGCGCCACCACCACCCAGCTGGCAGAATCATTTCATATTCATACCGTGACAGTGGTTACTGCCTATTGCTGGGTATTTATTAAGCACTCTATCTGCATGTACAGATGTTTCAGATCCCATTACAGATGGTTGTGAGCCAAGATGTGGTTGCTGGGAATTGAACTCAGGACCTCTGGAAGAGCAGACAGTTCTCTTAACCACTGAGCCATCTTTCTACCCACCCCCATCCCTAGCATGTATTTTTAAGCAATATGCTTACATGCTGGGCACAGTGGTGCATGCCTTTAATCCCAGCATTCAAGATGCAGAGGCAGGCAGATCTCTGTGAGTCTGAGGCTAGCTTAATCTACATAATGAAATCTAGGCCAGCCAGGATTACATAGTGAGACCTTGTCTCAGAAAAGCAAAACAATAACAAACCAATAAAACTACACACATACAAAAAAAATACACTTCTAGGACTGGGGAGATGGCTCAGAGGTTAAGAGTACTTGTTACCCTAACAGAGGTCCCTGATCAAACTCCCAGCATACACACGATGTCTCACAACCACCTATAACTCTAGTTCTAGGACATCCAATGTCCCCTTCTGGCGTCTCTGGACATGTGCTACGTATATACACGTAACATACAATTTAAATAAAAGTAAATGCTCACAGTGGTTTCCCTTTTGCCTCGTACTATCTTTTTAAAGTATTTATTTATTTATTTATTTATTATTCAGAATAAGCTTTTTCTGTATAGTTTTTTTTTTTTTTTTTTGGCTGTCCTGGAACTTGCTCTGTATACTAGGCTGGCCTTGAACTCTGAGATCCAACTGCCTCTGCTTCCCAGGTGCTAGGATTAAAGGTATGCACCACTACCACTCAGCCTATTTTATTATTATTATTATTATTATTATTATTTTAAGTTTAATTTTTTAAAAGTTTTGGAGATAGAATCTTAGATAGCCTAGGTTGGTCTCGAACTCATTTTGTAGTCAAGGACTTCTGTGCTTCCTGCCTCTACCTCCAGAGTGCTGGGATAATAGACCTCCATCACCACGCCCAGATTTACATGGCACAGGGGTCTGCACACTAGGCCAACACTTTACCAAATAAGCCGAGTATACAGCTCCTTCTCTCTAAAATGTCTGTGTTGAAATGTAGTCACCACTGTTGGTGGTAGGACCTTACAGGAAGTGAAAACTTCGTATTGGAGATAGACCTAGCCCAAACTGGCGTGTCTTAGTTAGTGTTTTGTTGCTGTGAAGAGACACCATGACCAAGGCAACTCTTTTTTTTTTTTTTTTGGTTTTTCGAGACAGGGTTTCTCTGTGTAGCCCTGGCTGTCCTGGAACTCACTCTGTAGACCAGGCTAGCCTCGAACTCTCGAACTCAGAAATCTGCCTGCCTCTGCCTCCCAAGTGCTGAGATTAAAGGCGTGCGCCACCACCGCCCGGCAACCAAGGCAGCTCTTCAAAGGACAACATTTAATTGAGGATGGCTTACAGGTTCAGAGATTTAGTCCATTATCATCAAGTCAGGAACATGGCAGCATCAAGGTAGGTATGGTGCAGTAGGAGCTGAGAGTTCTACATCTGCATCTGAAGGCTACTAGCAGAATACTGGCTTCCAGGCAGCTAAGAGGAGAGTCTTAAAGGCCACACCTACTCCAAAAGGCCACACCTCCTAATAGTGTCACTCCCTGGGCCAAGCATATACAATCACACTTCCTTCCTTCCTTTACTTCCTTTACTAATTTTTAAAGATAAGGTCTCACATTAACTCTGGCTGGCCTGGAAATCTCTATGTAGACCAAGCTGGTCTCGAACTCACAGAGACCTGCCTGTTCTGCCTCCTGAGTGCTGGGACTAAAGGTGTGTACCGCTTCGCTGTGCATCTTGGTTCTATTGCTGCACTGTGTATACCAGGAGGTTAGCTCATGTACTTTCAGAGTGTTCTCTTATCTCTGCCTCCTGTCTTGCTAAAGAAGTGCTAAGATGACAGATACATGCCACCAACCCAGCTTCCTGTGGCCGTTATCAGCTTTCCCAGCTGGTGCTTTCACCTACCTGCTGAGCCATCTTCTGGGCACAAACCTTGTTCCCTGTGCACCTGAGTAGATGGGAATGGCGTCCCACTGTGAATTGCTGTGCGTTTCTGTGATAAGTAATGACATTGGGCATCCCTCACACACACATTTAGTCACGTCTCCTGACCTTCGTCTCGAGGTCCAGTCTAGTCCACTGAGACTCTGTCTTAATACATTAACTTAATTGATTAATTAGTTTATTAATAAAATATTCTTCCTTCTTGTTGTTGTTGTTGTTTGAGACAGGGTCTCATGCAGCCTAGGCTGACTGTTAGACTTTGCATAGCTTAGAACAGACAACACCAGACCAAACGGTTGGGGGGGGGTTATTCAGGAGACAGGTCAAAGGTGGGAGGAGAGAAATGGGAGAAAATGGCGGAGAAAGAGAGCAGGGTCAGGGAGTTCTGCCTGTTTTATATGGGCGGTGACGTAGACTCTCCCAGGTAAAGAAGAGGTAGCCAGGTGGATTCTGGGAGTGTATGGCAGTTGCCTTGGCAATGATGTAGGGTTCGCCTAAATGTGATGTCACTGGGTTCCAGCCTGATACCAACACTGACCTTAAAATTGATATGTAGCCAAGGATGGCCTTGAATTCTTGACACTTCTGCTTCTACCCAGAGTATACCACCTGCTTATGGGAATGTCTCTAAGATGATGTCTTAGTCAGGGCCACTATTTCTGTAATGAAACAGCATGATCAAAGGCCACCTGAGGAGGGAAGAGTTTATTTTATTCACAGTTCCATATTATAGTTCATCAGATGCAATTAAGGACAGGAAACTCAAGCAGGCCAGGAACCGGGAGGCAGGAGCTGATGCAGAGAGCCCTCGGAGGGGTGCTGCTTACCAGCCTGCTCCCCATGGCTTGTTCAGCATGCTTTCTTATAGAGCCCTACACTAGCAGGTCAGGGATGGTCCCCCTACAGTGGCCTGGGCCCTCCCATATCAATCACTAATTAAGAAAATGCCTAGCCTGGCAGTGATGGTACCAGCCAATGCCTTTAATCCCAGTGCTCAGGAGGCAGAGGCAGGCAGAGCTCTGAATTTGAGGCCAGCCTGGTCCTACAGAGGGAGTTCCAGGATAACCAGGGCTATACAGAAAAATCCTGTCTTGAAAATATATATATTTAAAAAAAAAAGGAGGGAAAGAAGGAAGGAAGGAAGGAAGAAAAGAAGGAAGGAAGGAAGGAAGGGAGGGAGGGAGGGAGGGAGGGAGGGAGGGAGGAAGGAAGGAAGGAAGGAAGGAAGGAAGGAAGGAAGGAAGGAAGTTCCCTACAGGCTTGTCTGCAACTTGATCTTATGAAGGCTTTTTCTTCAACCTTCTGTCACTGTGACGAAGTGCCTGAGATGACAATAGGTTTTGGTCGGGTTGCAGAGGTTTGAGCTGATGGCCGGGCTGCTTTTGGCTCTATATTAATGTAGCACATTGTGACAGGAGAGCAGAGAAGCAAAACTGCTGACCTGGCGACTGCCAGGAAACAAAGACAGAACGAGGTTGTCGATCTTGCCCTCAATGATCTGATTACCCCACTAAGGAGCAGCGGATGCTCCACAGTGGAGGTGTTGCCAGCATCTGATTTGCTGGGTTTAGTTATAGGCATACAATGTGTCCCATGACGTACTCAGCACTCTCAGATAAAAGTGATGTCTTAGAGTTTTACTGCTGTGAACAGACACCATGTCCAAGGCAACTCTTGTAAGGACAACATTTAATTGGGGCTGGCTTACAGGTTCAGAGGTTCAGTTCATTATCATCAAGGTGGGAATGTGGCAGCATCCAGGCAGGCGTGGTACAGGGGAAGCTGAGAGTTCTACTTCTTCATCTGAAGACTGCTAGGAGAAGACTGGCTTCCAGCCAGCCAGGATGAGTATTAAAGCCCATGCCCGCAGTGATATACCTACTCCAACAAGGCCATATCTCTTAACAGCGCCACTCCCTGAGCTAAGCATGTACAAACCATCACATTCCACTCCCTGGCCCCCATAGGCTTGTTCAAATACATGAGTCTATGGGGGCCATACCTACACATAGCATAATAAAAATATATTTTGCCCAACTTCCAAAGCCCCCATAATCTATAGGCATGTCAGCAATGTTAAGTCTCAATAAAGTTCAAAGTCCCTTCTGAGAATCATCTAATCACTTAACTGTAATCCCCAAGTAAGACAAAAAACCAGCTGGGCAAATTCCAAACTCAGCATCTCCATGTCTGATGTCATAACGGTCTTCAGCTCTCCAACTCCTTTTCATCTTTGTTAACTGCAACTAACTTCTTTCTCCAGGGCTGGTTCCATTCCCTGTTAGCAGCTTTCCTCAGCAGATAGCCCACAGCTCTGGCATCTCAAACATTTTGGAGTCTCCAAGGCAACTTCAATGTTACAGCTTCTTGTTTCGACGTCTCGGATCCACACATGATCCTATGGATTCCTCCAAAGGGCTAGTGTCATTTCTCCAGCTCTGCCCTCTGTAGCACTCTAAGGTTGATCCACTCCACTGCTGCGGCTGGTGTTGGTGATCATCCCATGGTACTGGTATCTCCAAAACACTGCGGTCTTCTGCAGCAACTAGGCTTCACCAATAGCCTCTCATAGGTTCTCTTCATGGTACCAAGTGTCAACTAGTTTGTGTGACCCCCTCCAGTCCTTGGCCATTAACTGCAACTGAGGCTGTACCTTCACCAACAGCCTTCCATGGGCTCTCACAGTGCCTAGCCTCAGCTGCTCTTCACGACCCCTTCATGTCTTCAAAACCAGTACCACTTGGGTAACTCTTACACATTACCGAGTCCAGCTACAGCATGAGATACAACCTTGGCTATCTCTGGAAAACAGCTTCTTTGTGCTCTCAGAAAACACTTCCCAGAAGATTTCACCTCAGTGATGCTGATTTCTTCTTAATCGCTGGAGTTTGATTTTGCTTTTGATTGTGACTGTGCCCTGATATTTTTTCCTCTTGAAGGAAGAAAGTATTTTACTGGCGCCCACAGTTAAGAGACTTTTAATTGTAAAAAGACTTTGAATTTTAAAAGAGATTGGATATTTTAAAGGGATTGAAATTTTTGTTTGTTTGTTTGTTTGTTTGTTTTGTTTTTCAAGAAACAAACAGGGTTTCTCTGTATAGCCCTGGCTGTCCTGGAACTCACTCTGTAGACCAGGCTGGCCTCGAATTCAGAAATCCACCTGCCTCTGGGATTGAAATTTTAACATGTAAGAATTTGCAAAGAATGTGGAATTTTTAAAGTTATTTAGATCTTGGGGATGAATAAGAAAGTTAAGGGTTGAGGTTTAATAGTGATGTGTTTGTGTCTCATGAATGACTGTGAGCCATCATAGGGGTGCTGGGAACCGAACCTGGAGCCTCTAGCAAGAGCAGCAAGTGCTTCACTGCTGAGCCATCTCTCCAGTCCTACATAATTAAAAAGAAAAAGGCAAAAAGGAGGAAAGGCAGAAACAGGGGGGTGAGGAGGAGGCAGGGAGCAAAGAAATGTGTGGAATCATAGAAATCAAGAGGAGTATTGTTTTATAAGAAATGATTGTGGGCTGGAGAGATGGCTCAACGGTTAAGAACACTGACTGCTCTTCCAGAAGTCCAGAGTTTAATTTCCAGCAACTATATGGTGGCTCACAACCATCTGTAATGAGGTCTGATATCCTCTTCTGGTATGTCTGAAGAAAGTACATATATAATAATTCTTAAAAAAAAATAGTAGTGCCTAATTAACTGGATTTAAAAAAAAAACCCACACAAGGGCCAAAGAGATGGTTCAGCAATTAAGAGCACTTACTGATCATCCAGAGGACCAGAGTTCAATTCCTAACACCCATATAGACTGTCACTCCAGTTGCAGGGGATCCGACACTCTCTCCTGCCCACACAGGGACTGCACAGAGATGCATAGCCGTACATTGAGTCAAATCACCCACACATATTTTTTAAAAATACATAACTAAATCCTAAGTGAATGTTTGGAACTCTAAGGTACTAAGGTACTTTAGACTTCCATAAGTACGTCTGGTAAATTAGGTTAGCAAAGGGAGCTGCTGAGAAGAAAACAAAAAGTATTTGTATCTTCCACACTAGAGGACAGAGACCATGAAAAAAAGAAAGA
>NW_021604591.1:13190429-13193208 GCF_004785775.1 Grammomys surdaster
CATGAAAAAAAGAAAGAAAGAAAGAAAGAAAGAAAGAAAGAAAGAAAGAAAGAAAGAAAGGAAGGAAGGAAGGAAGGAAGGAAGAAAGAGCGAGCCGGGCGGTGGTGGTGCACGCCTTCAATCCCAGCACTTGAGAGGCAGAGGCAGGCAGATTTCTGAGTTCGAGAGTTCGAGGCTAGCCTGGTCTACAGAGTGAGTTCCAGGACAGCCAGGGCTATACAGAGAAACCCTGTCTCAAAAAACCAAAAAAAAATAAAACAAAACAAAACAAAAAAGAAAGAAAGAAAGAAAGAAAAGAAAGAGAAAGGAGAGAAAGGAAGAAAGAAAAAACAAAAATAAGTCACTTTTTAATAGACATTTTTAAATTTTTAATTTAATTTTACTTTTTGTATATATGGGTGTTTTGCCTACATGTATGTCTGTTTTCCAACTGTGTGCCTGGTGACTATGGAGATCAGTGGATGGTTTAGGATCCTCTGGAACAGGAATTATTGGTGGTTGTGAGCTGGGGGTAATCCTGTGAGTGCTGGGATTTGAACCAGGTCCTCTAGGAAGAGCAAATGTGCTCTTAACCCCTGAGCCATCTCTCCAGACCCAAACCATCGTCTTAAAAGGACAAAAATTAGCATGACAACTCACATGCTTCTCACTGATTTTTTTTATTCCATGTGTGGATATTAGAGACCCGCTTGCCCAGTCAGTTTTCTCTGTCCACCACATGGGTCCTGGGAGGTGAACCGGAGTCTTGGCGCTAAGCCCTCTCCCCTGTCGAACCATCTCTTAGCCTGTGCTTTTCATCTAGTTCCGGATTTCCACTGGGAATCGTTTCCTATCCTGTGAGTCCTGCTCGGGCCTTTTGCTTATACTTCTTTCCCATTTAGATTTCTCACCTATTTATCTGTGCAGTTCTTTCTACAAAGCTTTTGTTCTGGGACTGGAAAGCTAGCTCAGCAGTTAAAGGCACTTGTTGAGCGAGCGGAATAAAGTGACACACACCTTTAATCCCAGCAGTTGGGAGGCAGTGGTAAGGAGATCTCTCTGAGTTCGAGGCCAGCCTGGTTTACATAGTGAGTTCCAGGAGATCCGGGGTATATAGTGAGAAAAAAAAGTCACGTGGTGGCTACAGGGGAATAATGAAGTTGAGATTGTGTTTCCCCTCCCCCCTTTCTCCACATCTCTGCTCTCCAGAGGCAAACGCAATCATCATCTTCATTTCTTCTATTTATTCATTTATTTCTATATTTTAGAATATTCGATCTGCCATCGCTTGCTACACAGTCTTATTTATGATTCATTCACTTGCTATGGATGAAAAGAGCATTAAATCTCTTCCATCCACTCTGCCGCTCCCTCCCTCCACCCTAAATACAGCCCAGCGTTTGCCAGTCCTGCAGACAAGGTTTCCACTATGGTGCTCATACAACATGGTTCTTAACTAAGTGGGTTTCGTTTTGTTTTGCCGTGAGGTCTCTATGTGTAACTACGGTCCAAATGTCCTTACGCTTTTTTTTTTTTAAAAACATTTGTTTATTTTGTCTGTGTCTACCAGTGTGGGTGTGCATGCCATGGCGCATGTCTGGAGGTCAGAGGATGACTTGTAGAATTTGTTTCTCTCTTTCCACCATTTGTTTCTCTCTTTTTCTGTCTTCCGGGGATCCCTCTCCAGCTTGTCCTTATCCCCTGAGTCGTCAAACCTCTGGCTCAGTCTCCTGAAACCGTACCCACCCAGTCCCTCCGCCCGCATTCCCTTGTTTTGTTTGGAGACAGGATCTCTATAACCCTGCTGTCCTGGAACTCACTATGTGGACCAGAGTGGCCTTGAATTCACGAAGATTCACCTGCTTCTTCCTTCCTTCCGAGTGCTGGTATCAAGGGCACACGCCACTGTGTCTAGCCTACATCTTTTTTTTAAAACAGAACTTTTTGTGTTTGCCTCATTCTTCACTGTTTGGTTTTTCCAGTGTCTGTCTAGGCCTCTCAATATCTCTGTCCCTCTATACAGTGCCTCTTAGCACAGGATAAATAACCATCCCGTTCCTGGAATAATTTTCCAAAAATATTCCACAGAGAATTTCCTGTCTCCCCTCCTGCACCCATCTGAAGCAGCTAGTTCCTTTTTCTTTCTATTGTGTGAGGGCAGAGAGGGGGTTGACCATGTGATTTCCTTCCTTCCTTCCTTCCTTCCTTCCTTCCTTCCTTCCTTCCTTCCTTCTTTCCTTCCTTCCTTTCTTCTTTTCTTTCTTTCTTCCTTTCAAGACAGGAACTTACACAAAGAAGGCTGACCTCTGTCTCTTCATCCACCTGCCTCCATTTCCTAAGTGCTGAGATTACAGGCACGTAATCTGCCTGGCAAACCTGCTAACATCTATGTGTGGCTTAGGTTTTTGGAGTTTTTGTTTTTTGGGTTTTGCTTGTTTGTTTGTTTGTTTGTTTGTTTGTTTGTTTTTGAGAAAGGATCTATTCCTCTGTTTTGGTTGGTTGGTTGGTTGGTTGGTTGGTTGCTTGGCTCCCTTTTTTATTTTGCAAAGTTTAAATATATTTTTAAGTTTTGTATACACTTGGTTGAGACTTTGGCCCAGATTTAGGTGAGCTCTTAGTTTAAAAAGCATCCTGGGGTGGGGAGAGATGGTCCTGTCCATAAAGTACTTCCTAGGAAAGCATGAGAACCAGAGTTCAGATCTCCAGCACCCACATTAGAAAGCCTGTCACCAGCCGGGCAGTGGTGGTGCACGCCTTTAATCCCAGCACTTGGGAGGCAGAGGCAGGTGGATTTCTGAGT
>NW_021604591.1:13193308-13216271 GCF_004785775.1 Grammomys surdaster
GAGAGAGAGAGAGAGAGAGAGAGAGAGAGAGAGAGAGGCACCTGGGGAGGGTGGCACATCTTTAAACCCAGTACTTGTGAGGCAAAGGTTGGCAGATCTCTGTAAGTTCAAGGCTAGCCTGGTCTACATGGTGAGACTATCTTGAAAACAAAAGGTAGAGACTGATTGAGGAAGATACTTGGTATCAATGTCTGGCTTCCACATGCATCCACATATATGTGCAAGCTTATTGATACATACATACAGATACACACACACACACACACACACACTAATAGAATACAATTTAAAAGCATCATACTTGAGGCCCTGAGTTCCATGCCTACCACCTCAGAAAAGAAAGTACCATCACCTGGACCTTGGCAAATCTCTGCCTCTTTGTCTTCAATGCTCTTTCAAATACTCACTGCTGGGGTGTGACTCAGTCAACAGAGTGCGTGCCTGCTCTGCCCAAAGCCCTGGCTTTGGACCCCTTATCACCACATTAAAAACAGGTGTAGTGGTGAATGCCTGTAATCACAGCACTTGGAAGGGACTGTCAGGAGGATCTGGAGTTCAAGGTTAAAATCTGATTTGAGCTTCCAGGTCTGTTTTCTTTCTGCTTTCAGTCCTTCCTTCCTTTTATTTTATTTTATTTTATTTTATTTTATTTTATTTTATTTTATTTTATTTTATTTTATTTTGACAGGTCCTCACTGTATAGCCCAGGCCAGCCTTGAACTTTTGAAGTGCTTCTTACCTCTGCCTCCCAAGAGCTGGTGTTCAAGGCATGTGCTTTGCTGGGTCTTGGTTTCCTACTCTGGAAACCAAGCTGACCTAATATCCTCCTAGCCTCTTCCTCACCTCAACCCTGTGCTCTGTGCGTCATTGATACATGACTGGGAAGTCTACAGAACCCAGCTAGCTGTCTCAGTGCCTGAGGGAACTCTACAAACTATCAGTCAGGGTGTGTTCACCTGAGGTCTGGATGGAAGGTTTACAATGTGCTGTATGATGTTCTGAGTGGTGCTTAGCTCCAGGCCTCCTTAACTTTCCTGATGATGTAACAGTGGTTCCTGATCCTGCCCTGCCTACACATTAGAATTACCTGGGATACTAGGATCCCTCTCTGGAGGTCCTGAGCAGATAGGGCTGAGACCCATACAACTTGTCTTAAATCTTTCCTTCGTTTCTTTCTTTCCAGGGTCTTATGTATCCCTGGCTGGCCTCAAACTCACTTTGTAGCAGAGTAGAGGAACTCTGAATCCTCCTGTCTCTGTCTCCTGGGTGCCGAGGTTGCAGGTATGAACACCACTCTTGGTCTATCCTGGGCTGGTAGCAGAAGCCAGGGCTTTGTGCACGCTAGAAAAGCATTCTACTTACAGAGCCACATTTCCACCCCCTTCTAAGTGCTTCCTGAATGATTCTCACATGCAGCCTAGATCAAACCACATGCCAGGTGACCAGGAAGCCCCCCATCAGTGCTATGGATAGTCTATAGCCTGCTGCGCATTGCTAGGCCATGGGCACAGATGGTGGTACCGTCTGGGCTGAGCCACTGCAGCAGTGCTGGGTTTCCCAGCTAAAGCAGGACCCTCTCCCCAGCCAGCCCAGGGACCCAATTGGCAGAGACAAGAGTGACTCAGATGATAGGGTCACAGCTGTGCACCTGGCAGGAGGCCACAACACTGATCCAGGAAGCCTTCTGAGACACTTGGTCTCATGGTTACACGGTGGGGGCATGAATGGTCAGCTGCCTAGGGGGACAGTGTGGCATGGAGGCATTTGCAAACCTTAGGGGAATGAAGGCTTCCACCTGGGAACGGCTACATTTCCAAAAGTGTGTGTTTTTGCTTTGTATGTGTTAGGTTTTAAACTCCATTAGCGTCTATGGTCATTATAAAAACATGCGTAAGTATAGAGCAAGATAAGAGAAAGGACAACAGAGAAGGCACACGCTATTCAGTGAGCTGCAATAATCCCTGTTGACACTGGAATACGGTCATGTTTAGTTGGCCCAGTACATTCTGAGAAGGACGTGGTTAGCAGATCTGATCACTGTGCAAACACCGTAGAGTGTGTTTGCACAACAACGACCTCACAATGTAGTCTCATGGGCCCTCTGTCATACACGCAGTCCATGGTCAACTGAAGTCTTTCTGTGGCCAATAACCATTTCCAAATGCACATGTGCCGATCCTGGCTGCCGGCAGCTTGTGTGCAGGCAGGTGAAAGCCGAGTCTGGTGTTTATCACTTCAGACATACCCACAGAACATAGGGAAGCGAAGGAGCTGGCAAGAACCCTGTCTGTGGTCACGTGGTAAAGTTCCATCCTGTCTGGCTCTGATGTTGGGCAATCAGCCACAAGAGTGGATATAACCCCCATGATAGGAATTGACCCCAGAGAAAGAGAGAGTGCTAGGTTTTATTTCATGAAACATCTCTCTCTCTCTCTCTGTCTCTCTCTCCCTCTCCCTCTCCCTCTCTGTCTCCCTCTTCCTCCTTATTATTTTATGTGCATGAGTGGTTTGCTTGTATGTTTGTATGTATGTGCCCAGTGCCCTGAGCAGAAGAGAACATCAAATCTCCTGGGATTGAAGTTACAAAGGGTTTGTGAGTTACCAGGTAGGGGCTGGGAATTGAACCTGGATTCTCTGCAAGGGCAGTAAGTGCTGTTAACCACTGAGCCAACTCTCCAGCCCCATGAAATACCTCTTGACCTTTCCTAAAACACATTAAAGTGGACTTATCAGTGGCAAATCAGGAAAAAAGTTTCTACTGCAGAAGACATATTAGAAACAACTATTAAAAAAAATAGAAACTATTATCTCAACATTTTGCTACATCTATCTATCTATCTATCTATCTATCTATCTATCTATCCATCTATCTATCTACCTATCTATGTATCCTTTATGTGTTTATGCACCATGTGTGGATGCGGCAGGGTGTATGGAAAGCCGGAAGACAATCTTCAGGAGTCGGTTGTCTCCTTCCGTCAAGTGGGTCTCAGGTGATCAGGCTTGACAACAAGTACCTTTCCCTGTTGAGCCTTCTCACCTGCCAGCATATGAAGTTTAAGATAAAGTGCTAGTGAGTGACATAAGGCTATGGTTTCAGTGAGCAGGGAAGGCAGGATTCGTGAGTTAGAGATCAGTCTGGGATATATAGTGAGACATTTGTTAGGCGTTCGCTCGCAGCTTAGAACAGACCACACGGTTCTGGGGGGAGGGGGGAGGGGTTATTCAGGACATAGGGCAAAGGTGGGGGAGGGGAGAAGTGGAGGAAGAAGATGGAAGAAGAGAGGAGAGGAGAGAGGGAGAAGAGAAGTATAGGCTGGCCATGACCATGTGGAAAGTGGGGGAAGGGAAGGGGGAGAGGCGAGGGGACAGAGAGAAGTTAGAGGCAAGAGAACAGAGAGCAAGAGAGAGAGGAGGGCCACGCAGCCCCTTTTATAGTGGGCACGCCTACCTGGCTGTTGCCAGGTAACTGTGGGGAGGAGCATACCTGGCTGTTGCCAGATAACTGTGGAGGTGGAGTTTAGACAGAATACTAACAACATTGCCTCAATCATTCAATCAATGAATCAATGTCAAGATATATATACTTACATATTGAATGTTCAAATGCCTGAATTCAGTAATTTTTTTCTTTTCTTTTTTTTTTTTTTTTTTGAGAGGACCTTACGTATTCCAGGCTGGTCTCAAACCTCAAATTCACCTCTTAGCTGAGGATAACCTTGAACTACTTTTGTTTTTTTTAATATTATTTATTATTATTTATACCAGTACACTGTAGCTGTCTTCAGACACACACCAGAAGAGGGCATCAGATCCCACTACAGATATTTGTGAGCCACTATGTGGTTGCTGGGAATTGAACTCAGGACCTCTGGAAGAGCAGTCAGTGCTCTTAACTGCTGAACCATCTCTCCAGCCCCCAACCTTGAACTTCTGATCCTCCTGATTGTACCTCCCGAACGTTGGCATTCTAGGCAGGCCCCACCACACCCAATTTACATGGTTCCAGGGATGGGACCTAGGGTATTATGTGTGTTCAGCAATCACTCTACCAACAGAACTACCTTCGAGGCCCACAATGATCCCGTTTTAAGGAACCTGTTCTGAGGAGACAGAAATGTAGTAGGTTTATTCAAACATACCATGACAATACTCAGAGGCATGAAAACCACCATGAGAACCAATCTGAATGAACAGTATGCGACTGCAGAAGCTTGGTCGGATAAATATCATGTTACAATATGTTTAATGTCACACAAAAATAGCAAATAAAAGGCAGATATGAGTTCATTTGGTAGAGTTTGCCAACTAAATCCACATAAAAAAAAAAAAAAGAAAGAAAGAAAGAAAGAAAGAAAACAAGCCTGGTCCCAGGTGTGACTCTGCAGCACAAATAACACAGAGCAGGGGAGGAAGCTGAGTCTCTCTAGAATGCAGTGTGTTTGGGAGGACCTGAATTCCCTTGGGTACCTGGCGTGCCATAGAGACAGATGGGCTTTGTAAGTTCTAGGAGAGGCCTGCGTGAGGGCTAGAGGGGACCTGCCCAAGTGTTCAGGCTCTGAGTCAGGGTGAAAAACTGGCTTCAGACAAGTGCTTCAGACTCACGGCGCCAACTTCTAGACCGTGCATGGCACTTCTCCCGTGGGTGACCGGGGGAGGTAGGGCTCCCTTATGAGCCACAGAGCTGAGTCTGCTTAATGGCAGTTAGTGACAGTCCTGAGCTATGCTAGGGAGGTAGGGATCAAGGGTAAGGGAAGAACAGCCAAGACGAAGGTCTACAAATACCGAAAGGAACAGACTGGAGAAGTCTCGTGATGCTAATTCCTATTTGTAATGGCAAAATGGGTTCAAATGTTCTATAGTCTAATTTATTTCTGTTGTTTTAAATATTGTTTATCCCAAATGCAGATTCGTTTAAAAAAATTCTTTTATTTATATATTTATGGGGGGGGTGTTAAGACAGGTTTCTTTGTGTAGCCCTGGCTGTCTTGGAATTCACTCTATAGACCAGACTAACCTTGAACTCCATCTGCCTCTGCCTCCCAAGTGCTGGGATTAAAGGCATGCACCACCACTGTCTGGCTGCTTTTGAAAATTGTTAAGGGCCAGAGAGTTGGCTCAGAGGTTAAAAGCACTGACTGCTCTTCCAGAGGTCCTGAGTTCAATTCCCAGTAACCACATGGTGGCTAACAACCATCTATAATGAGATCTGCTGCCCTCTTCTGGCATGCCCTTGTACATGCAGGCAGAATGCTGAATACATAATAAATAAGTCTTTAAAAAAGGGAAAAAAAGAAAATTGCTAAGACAGAAGTGAGTGTTGGGCCTGGTGATACACCCTTGTCCTTCCAGCAGTCGGGAGGCAGAAGCAGGAGAATCAGGAGTTTAAGATCATCTTCAGCTGTTAGTTTATAGCACTCTGGCTATAAATAAGCCTAAGCTACACGAAAGTCTGTACCCAAAAGACAAAAAGATGCCAGGCGGTGGTGGCACAAGTCTTTAATCTCAGCATTAGGGAGGCAGATGCAGGCAGATTTCTGACTTTGAGGTCAGCCTTGTCTACAAAGAGAGTTCCAGGACAGCCAGGGCTACATGGAGAAACCCTGTCTCTAAAGACAAAAACAAACAAACAAACAAACAAGCAAAGGCAAAAGATGAAGCTGGAAATGTAACTTAATTGGTGGAACACCTGCCCAGGATAACTGAAGCTCTGGTTTCCATCCCGCCACTACAGAGCCTGTGATCTCAGGGATCAGAAGCTCAGTGTCATCCTTGGTTATATATAGAGTATGAGGCTAGCCTGGGATACATGAGACCCTGTTTAAAGAAATAGAAAAGTAAAGAGATTTTAAAAATGGGTCTAGCTTGGCTCTCTACCTCAGTCATAAAGCGTTTACCTAACATGTACAGATCCTGGGTTGGTTCCTGAACCATACGCAAACAAAACAAATTTGGGAGATCTTATACCTGTGAAAAGCAGGAAGAATCACACCCACCAAGCTCCGGGGACTTGTTCAAGCTATGTGGCTCATCATGCAGCCGCGTAAGACCCAGCCAGTTTCCAGCCTGAGAACTTTGGTTGTCCCGAGAAGTGCAGCCATGAATCACCTCCATAAAAAGTCACTGTAGTACAGGTTTTATGGTTCTTTAATTGGTTGGCTTGGGTACTTTGAAACAAGGTCTCACTCTCTAGTCCAGGCTGGCCTGGAATATGTGGCAATTCTCCTGCCTCAAATTTCTAAATGCTGAGAGTACTGGTATGAGCCATCGCATCTGGTTTACTTTTAGGTTTCAGTGGAGAAAAAGGCATACATTACACTCCATCACTCATTGTACGGATGCATTGCAGTGTGTGTGTGTGTCAGATGCAGGGCTCTCTGCCTGAGGTGCATCCTCAGTAGTTTGCTCCTTTTTTCTTTTGTTTTATTTTAAAACGTTTTTGTTACATTTATTTACTTGTTTATGGGCACATGCATTCGCCCATGCCTGCGGGGGTCTGAGGATAAATTACTGGAACCAGTTCTCTCCCTCTACCATGTAGTTTCCGGGAATCGAACTCAGGTTGTCAAGCTTGGCTGCAAGCACCTTTCCCCTCTAACCTATCTCACTGTCCCTTTTTTCAAACTACAGTGATTTATCTGATTGTGTATGTATGTGTTTGTATGTTTGTGTGTGGCTGTGCTTGCACATATAGGCATGTGTGACACAGGATAATGTGGAAGCCAGAGAACAACACGTGGGAGTCAGTTCTCTCTTTTCACCTTGTGGATCCTGGACTTGAACTCAGGTTGTCAGGTTTGGCAGCAAGCACCTTTATCCACTGAGTGATCCCCCTGCCCCCACCCCACCTCTTTTAATAAGATTTTAATCTTAAATAATATAAAATAATCAAGTAAGTTGTTTTGTTTTGCTTCTTTGTTTGTTTAGAAAGGTTCTATCTATGCAGCCCTGGCCTGCCTGGTACATGTAGACCAGGCTGGCCTTGAGAACTTGCAGCAATCCTCCTGCCTCTGCCTTCCTAGTTCTGGGATTACACTCGTGAGTCACCACACCTGGCTGCATTTTAATTTTCTTTAAGGAAAAGCTGAAAGTTTCTTTACCTAAACTACTGATTTGTGTTCATCCCCTTGGTAGATTGGAGGGAAAGATATTCTGGTAACACCACTAGCAGAGAGCACCAGGAAAACAGCGACCTCCATTGAAATCAGCGCTGTGGAAGGGCATCTGATAGGCGTGTCTGCCTTACTATCATGTAAGGTACCATGGGCTGTAAGTATAGTGTGCTTGCAGTTCTGGGACCTAAAAATCATTCTAGGAGTTTGTGTGGGAGGTTTGGAGAGATGGTTCAGCAGGTAAGAGTGCTTCCTCTGCGGACGGGAGGCCCTGGAGCGTGCATTTCCATAGCTCACATTTCCAAAGTCAGACTTGGCTGAGCGTCTTCGTAACACCAACACTGGGAGGTGGAAGGAGCTGACTCTGGAGAGCTTCTTGAGGCAGCAAGCTTCTGGTTCAGGAAGAGATTGTCTCAAGTCAACAAGGCAGATCCTGGCAGGAGAAAACAGCAGACCTGCTCTGGCTTCATCATGCACACTCACACACTCGTGCATGCACAGTCATACTACACACACATACATACAAGTGCACACATACACACATACACACACAACATAAACATACATAAACATACACACATATACACATACACATATACATATATACACACATACACAAACAAACATGCATACACACATATACAACACAAACATACACTCTCATATATACACACATACACACACATACACACACATATACACACATACACACACATACACACACATACACACACATACACACACACACACACAGCCCCTGTGAAGTATAAACACTGGGAAACAGGTTGTTATTTACTTATTTTTATTTTATTTTATTTTATTTATATGAGTACACTGTAGCTGTCTTCAGACACACCAGAAGGGAGTATCAGATCCTATTACAGATGGTTGTGAGCCACCATGTGGTTGCTGGGAATTGAACTCAGGACCTCTGGAAGAACAGTCAGTGCTCTTAACCTCTGAGCCATCTCTCCAGCCCCAGGTTGTTATTTATGCTTTCATTATTTGTTTGTGCAGATAAGCTATAAACAAAATACATTTACATTTTCATAATTCTATACTTTTTTTTACCCAAAGGGGTATCGTTTGGCATCACGCTCATGCGCACGTGGGCATGCATGTACACACACACACACACACACTCCACAGCCCCATTCAGCAATATATCCTGTAATAACTTTTGCCTTTTACATGTATAGAACACAGCAGCTCCTAAGCTGCTTTTGGGTGGTTTGTAATCTATTGTCTTCACAAGAAGTGTGGGCACAGATGGCCTCGATTGGACTGCCTTGATTGTATGCCATTTGTTAATTCTTCCAGTGACTCGTGGGGACAGATTTCTAGAAGCAGCATTGCTAAATTGAAGAGTAAAGGCGGGTTCAGTTCCAATGGCTAGTACCGGGTTCCTTCCAAAGCTATGACGTCGCTTTGCACTCCACGAACAATGTGTGTGAACGCCTGAGTCCTCACAGCTCCTGGTGTCAATGTTTTGAAATTTTGCCCATCTGATAGTAGGACAAAATGTTATCTCTGCGTAATTTTAATTTGTACATCTTTTATTATGTTAAAAGTCAAGCTCCTTTGCCATTTATCACCTACTATCTATGTTCAGATCTTCAGCCTGTATAAACACAAGGTCCCGGGGCTGGGGAGATGGCTCAGTGGGTGACTGCCTGGGCAAGAGCTGAGGACCTGAGTTTGGATCCCCAGGGGAGGAGACAGGCTGCTCCCTGGAGCTTGTCAGTTATAGCTTGCCTCAATAGTCTGCTGTCTTAGAAACTAACGCTATAGCTCAGTGGGACAGCACTTGACTGGCATGTATGAGGTCCTAGGATTGCATACAAATACATCCGCGTGTGTGTGTGTGTGTGTGTGTGTGTGTAATTAAGGGGCTGGAGAGATGGTTTGGCAGCTAAGAGCACTTGCTGCTTGCTGCTCTTCTAGAAGACTGAGTTTATTTATTTATTTATTTATTTATTCATTTATTTATTTATTTATTTAGGTTTTTTGAGACATTTATAGCCCAGGCTGTCCTGGAACTCACTCTGTAGACCAGGCTGGCCTCGAACTCAGAGATCCGCCTGCTTCTGCCTTCCAAGTGCTGGAATTAAAGGTGTGCACTACCACTGCCTGGCGAAGACTGAGTTTTGTTCCCAGCACCCAGATGGTGCCTCACAACTGTCTGTAACTCCAGGTGCAGGGGATTCAATACTCCTTTCTAGCCTCTAAGGGCCCTGCTTGCATGCACAGGCTGAATAGACACATAAACATAGAATAAGCATAATACACATAAAATAACAATTTTTTTTTTTTAATGGAAAGAAACAGTTCTTTAGCTTTCCATGGTACTCAATTGGTAGAGTGCTTACCTAGCATGCATGAAACCCTGGGTTCAGTTTCCAGCACCTCAAAGATAAATAAATAGCAAAAATCCAGGTGAGGAAGCAGGTGGAGACAGGAGGATCAGAAGTCCAATGTCACTTTCAGCTATATATGGAGATTGTTACCAGAGGGGAAGGAAGGGAGAGAGGGGGAGAGGGGTGGGGGGGAGGATCCTGGTGTCTTATTTTCTTGACCCACAAAAGAGACACATTCAATGTCAGACTACCTGGTATAAAGCGTGTGCTCAGAGCTTCCTTGTGTAAGGTGAATCCTGGCAGAGTTTCCAAAGGTTCTACAGGTCATTACAAAGTTTAGTAGTGACCCAGGCTTGGTGGTGCACAAGTAGAAGTTTTACAAATAGAATGCTAGCCTGGGCTACATAATAATAGCCAGAAAAGGAGGGGTAAAAAGATGGGTGAGAAGAAATTCTCCAGTGGGTGGAGCTGTGGACAGTGCATCTTCATTATTTTTGTTGTATAGAAAAGGAAGAGGGGGGCTGGAGAGATGGCTCAGTGGTTAAGAGCTCTGACTGCTCTTCCAGGGGTCCTGAGTTCAATTCCCAGCAACCACATGGTGGCTCACAACCATCTGTAAAGGGATCTGAAGCCTTCTTCTGGTGTATCTGAAGAGAGTCTCAGTGTAGTCACATACATAAAATAAATAAATCTTTTTTAAAAAAAAAAAAAGAAAGAAAAGGAAGAGGTAGCTAGGCAGTGGTGGCACACTCCTTTAATCCCAGCACTTGGGAGGCAGAGGCAGGCAGATTTCTGAGTTTAAGGCCAGCCTGGTCTACAGAGTGAGTTCCAGGACAGCCAGGGCTATACAGAGAAACCCTGTCTCAAAAAAAAAACAAAAAAAGAAAGAAAGAAAGAAAGAGAGAAAGAAAGAAAGAAAGAAAGAAAGAAAGAAAGAAAAAAAGGAAGAGGTGAAGTTAGAGAAATACAGACAGCCACAAACAACCAGAGACAGTGCCAGAAAAGAACACACTGAGGTCTGCAACACTTCTCTGTGCACGGTTGGAGTAAATGTTCTCAGCTCACAGGTCACAGACTCTCTCTGGCAACTCTGCTGCCACATAGAAGCCATTACGGTCAGGACAGAAATAATAAGAATGGCTAGTGTTCTAGTTTGCCTTCTATTGCTGTGATAAACACCATAACCAAAAGCAACTTATTGAGGAAAGGGTTTATGTCAGCTTCCAGTTTCCAGTTCCTCATGAAGGGAAGTCAGGGCAGGAATTCAAGATAGGCCATGGAGGAATTCGGTTTACTGACTTGCTCAGACTACTTTGTTATCCACCCCAGGACTACCTGCCCAGGGTGGCACTACCCACAGTAGACTGGGCCCTTCCTCATCAATCATCAGTCAAGACAATACCTCATAGGCTTGCCTAGAGGCCTATCTGATGGTGACAACTCCTCGGTAGAGGCTCTCCTTTGCTAGGTGACCCTAGCTTTTTGTCAAATGGACAAACTTAACCAGTCAGCTCATTTCCACAGTGTTATCCAGAGGGTAGCATGGATTTGGCCTGTGAACTTTAGTCAATCAGCCTCTGGGATGAATGGACTAGCAGGAATGGGTGAAAGGGTGGACGTCTGCCGTACTTTATTAACCACAGTGTATCCATCAGCCCAGTGGATGGAAGATTTGGCTCATTGGTGCTCATTTGTACATGCATGAGGACTTGAGTTTGAATCCATGTAAAGGCTGGCATGTAGCCTTAGCATCTAAACCCAACACTCTTATAGGAAGATGGAAACAGGAGCTCAGAGGCTCTTGGGCCAGCTAGCCTGGTAGAGGAAATAGAGATGTACAAATCCCTAAGACTGCCCTCTGAGTTCCACACACACACACCTGCATTCACATGCATGAATGCACAAATACACACAAACATCACCCACACACATGCACGCAAACCAACTGGAAACTCAAACAGATGTGTGACTCAGCCAACTCATCCCAGCCAGTCTCTGTTGGCACAGTCACCCAGAAGACTGGCAGGGTTGTGGGCTCTAAATAGTAAGAATATACTGTTGGGCTGTTAGGATGGCTCACTGGGTAGAGACAGAGGCTGTCAAACCTGCCAACCCTTGGTGGGCTGATGGGATGGCTCAGTGGGTAGGGATACGTGCTGTCAAGCCTGCCAACCCCTGCTCAATCCCCAGGATCCATATGGCTGAAGGAGAGAACCAACTCTGACAACTTGTGTTCTGACCTTCACAAACATGCTGGGGAACAACCACAGGCATTCACACTCACACAACACAATAGATAAAAATGTAATCATTTTTGCCAGGAGGTGGTGGTGCAGACTTTTAATCTCAGTATTGGGAGGCAGAGACAGGCAGATCTCTGAGTTCAAGGCCATCCTGGTCCACAGAGTGGGTTCCAGGACAGCCAGGGTTACACAGAGAAAAAGCCAAACAAACAAAGTAATAATTTTTTTAAAAATGAGTTCTTACTCACCAAGTCTTGTTTAACTACTGCTGTTGCCCAAGTTACTGCAACAGAGACAAAAATACTGAGTACCCAGTCCAGTACCTAACCAATCACTGGGTACCAAGATGACTACGGGGCCCCTCCCACTGGAGTGGAAGAAATAATTCTTCATTCTCACTGGAGTTAGCCCAATTTCTAAACATATTTTTATTTTTTCTGCCTACCATTGGACAATGCCATAAGCCTTTGGAGTGGTCTACTAATACAAAATAGTTTTTTCTTTTCTTTTCTTTCTTTCTTTCTTTCTTTCTTTCTTTCTTCCTTCCTTCCTTCCTTCCTTCCTTCCTTCCTTCCTTTCCTTCTTTCTTTCTTTTCCCTGTCTTCCTCTCCCTCCTCCTCCTCCCTTTTTTTTTTTTTTTCTGGCTCTCTATGTAGCCCTGGCTGTCCTGGAACTTGCTGTATAGACTAGGTTAGTCTTGAATTTAACTCCTGGAAATCCTCCAGACCCTTGCTTCAGAGTCTGGAACTAAAGGCCTGTGCCAGCCACTATATCCTCTGCTAAACAGGGAGTTTGTGACCAGGTTACAGGAGACCCTGTCTCAAAATAAGGTGCAGAGTGACATACACTCTGTAGAGCAGAGTGAACTTTGGGTGAACTGAAAGGAGTCCAGAGGGAAAGGCAAACAAAGCAAACGAAGGTGGAGAGAGAACTGGTAAGTCACTGCCAGAATTTGGTTAACCTTCTGGCCCTCCAGAAAAAGCTAACTTTTTTCTTTTGTTTCTGTTTGTCTGTTTTTTGTTTTATTTTATTTTTTGAGACATAGTTTCTCTGTGTAGACTTGGCTGTCCAAGAACTCACTGTGTAGACCAGGCTGGCCTCTAACTCACAGAGATCCACCTGTCTCTGTCTCCTGAGTGATGAGATTGAAGGCATGAGCCACCACCACCTGGCTAAGAAGCTACAGGATGTGTCCCATTTCAAAATGCAGAATACTTTCACATTTTGATGGGAGAAAAATGCTGAGGCACCATCTGTTCAGTCAGACAGGAGAAATAAATTGTGTCTAATTTTGCAAAGAACAATAACACAAATGAGCTGGGAAGTCAGAAAGCCCCCTCCCCAGGGAAGGAAAGTTCATCTGTTGGAAGAGAATAGTAAATGATAAGACATTTTTGTCTCTTTTTAAAATTTTATTTCCTATTGTATGTATTTACATTCAGCCTGCACGTGTGTTTGTGTACCATGTATATCATGTGCTTTTGCTGAGGCCAGGAGAGGGCGTCAGATTTCCTGGGATTGGAGCTTCACAGGACTCCAGCTGCCATGTGGGTGCTGGGAACCAAACTAGGCTCTCCTGGAAGAGCACCCAGTGCTCTTAACTCTGACCCAACTCTCCAGCCCTGATCACATTGTGATGAATTGTCATTCCCCAGCTGGACCAGGTGCCCTTTCCCGCAGCCTTGTTTGAATAATTAGGACCACAAAGGACGATGTTTATGACTCTGTCTTCTTGTCTTAAAGATGAAGAAACCAATTCCGGATCCTAAGCAGATCCTTTTGGAGTCATGGCATAGTTCCCAGAACCCGAGGCAAGCTCGGATCCTCGTGTCTTTCAGCTCACCCTTCTCAGAACAGGGAAGGTGGGATGCTCAACTTGATTTTTGAAATGTAAAGAAGATTTCATACTCATTACTTATCGGGATGGTTCCGCCCAGCTTGTATAGATGGGAAACCCCTTTGACACATAGAATGAATAGGCCGTGTGCTCTTGCTCCAATCTTCAGCCAACCCTAATATTATTTAAACTGATATTTGGAAAAAAAGATGAAAGGACATAACTGGAGATATCCATTGTCACAGAAGGTTTGTAGGGAGCAGCTGTGTGGCATGCAAAGGCCTTCTGCCGTACATTGCACACTTCCTCAGCATGGTGTCACATGTGTCTGGCGTCACATGTGGGCAAGTCTGTGATATCTAGGAGAAATACTCCTTCAGAAGGAGTTACCCCAGTTAGGGGATGGGGGATGTGACACACAGACATGAAGACCTAAGTTTCGATCCATAGTACTATTCATATAAAAAGGGCACCGGAAAAAAAGTTTAGCTGTTAAGCAAGCTTTTTGTTTCTGCAGAGGATCTGAGTTCAATTCCCAGCACCCACATCAGAGAACTGTAATTTCAGATCCAGGAGATTCAACATCTTCTCTGGCTCCCGAATTTATGTGCACAGATGCACACACACATAGATACACACAAAATTTAAAATGAAAATAACTCTTTGTTGTTGTTCAGGTTAGGCATGGTGACGCTAGCCTGTAATGCCAGTCTGAATGTGTGGAAAGCTAGAGTCAGGTAGGGCCCTGAAGCTCACTGGCTGGCCAGCCTAGTAAATGAATGAAATTCGGGCTACAGTACACTCATGGTGGTCAGAGGAGAAGGTCTGGGGCTCAGTTCTCTTCCTCCTCTGTAAGGTTTGCACAGCACGTGATTTAACCGTCTGACATCACACTGGCTACTCTTAGTTTAGCATTGTTTATACTCCTACATACACCATTAAACTAAAACCCAGCAGTAGTGGAAGGAGAATTGTTGTTAGTTCAAGGCCAACCTCAAACAAAACAAAATAATAACAACAAAAAAACTCCCAAATTTAAAGATGATGACAGAACCTCAGGGGTTTTATCTGCACACACACATACACACACATACACACACCATACACATATGCATACATATTCACACATCACACACACAAACATGCACACACATACACTACACACATACTAACACACACATACTAACACTCATACACTCATATATACATACACACACATACACACACTCATACACATACATACATATACATACACCATACACATATGTACACATATTCACATAAACACACATACCACACATATACATACCATACATACACACCACACACACAACTTCAGAGGTTATATATAAATTCCTTGTGGGTGTGTGTATTATGTAAACTTATATACACAAATACACATGCACGCTCATACATATAAAACCTTGCAGGTTATAATAAGTAGATATATTCACACACACACACACATACACACACACACACACACATCTATATATAAAACCTTAGGGTTATGTATAAGCTCGCACATATATTTATATACAAAGACTTATTTCTGAATTTCTTTTTTTTCTTTTTTTTCCAGAGCTGAGGACCGAACCCAGGGCCTTGCATTTGCTAGGCAACACTCTACCACTGAGCTAAATCCCCAACCCCTCTGAATTTCTTCTTTGATTAAAACTTACAAGTTCAAAAAAAAAAAAAACTTACAAGTTCCAAACACGGGCACTGCTTTGGCTTACTGAGCGTTGCAGCAGCATGGAGCACAGCTGTTCTCTCAGTGCTCAGGTCACTGAGGCGAGAGGGGAGGACTGTGGGAGGAAGGGGGTGGGAAGAGATGTGCTGGTGGGTGTGTTTAGATTCTATAAACCCTTCTGCTCCTATGATTTTTTTTTTTATTATTGCTTGGGAACAAATCCAAGGTTCACATGTACCAGACAAGCCCTTTACCATGAGCTACATTCTTAGATCCTCTGAGTTTTTCTTTTTTTTTTTCTGGGGAGCTGGCCTCCAACTTACAGCAACTCCCCTGCCTTGAAAGTGCTGAATTACAGATGTGAGCCCACATCCAGCTCTCTTTGCATGTCTTACCATGGTACTTGACTTTCCAGTTTAAAAAAAAAAAAAACAAGTATTGATTGACTTTTTGACACTGTAACAAATACTAAGATAATCAAGCTATAAAAAGAAAAGGTTTGTTTTGGCTCAAAGTTGTTTAGCTTTTTGCCTGTGATCCGTTGCTTTGGAGTCTGGGGAGAGCTAGCATATAATGGTGGGAAGCAGGTGGCAGAGGAAAACGGCTCATCCATGGGTGGGATGTGAAAAAGAAGACACCAGGGTCCTAGTTTATTTCCTCTAAGCTCCACCACTTCCCAACAGTGCCAACACAAGGACTGGATCTTTAACACATGGGCCAGATCTAAAGTACAGCAGAATCCTTTAAGGGATTTCTATCTGGGGCTGGAGAGATAACTCAGTTGGCAGAGGGCTTGCTCTGAATGCATGAGAACCTGAGTTCAATCCCCAGAAAACACATAATGATGTCAGTCAGGGCCATTTACCTGCATAGCATCGAAGACGAGCAGATCTCCATGCGTGGTGGTCGTGAGAGATGTCTCCCACAGACTCAGGCAGGGCCCAGTTGCTGGTGCTATTTGGGGATGTTTAGGAGGAAGCACATTATAGAGTGAGCTTTCAGTGTTCACCCCCACTTCCAGTCCACTTTTTCTGCCTTGTGCATTTGTGGTTAAGATGTGATATCCAGTTTCTTGCTCCTGCCACCGTGCCTGTCATTTGCTGCCATGCCACAATGAATGTATTCTTCTGGAACCATAAACCAATATAAACTTTTCTTCTATGAGTTGCTTTGGTCATGATATTTTATCACCATAACTGAAAAGTAGCTAATTCAGAAGTTGGCACCAGAGAGCCAGCTGTATCTATAAAGATCCCAACTGTATTGCATTTTGAAGGGATGTGGAAAACTTTGGAACTTGGATTAGAAAAGCGGTTGAATGCTGTAAGCAGGACTGAAAGGGCTGTTTAGTAGGAGCCAGGGAAATAGTGGTGCTGATCGCAATGTGAACAGGAACACTTGGTTCAAGAGGTATCCGAAAGGAATAATCTTAGTAAGTGGGCCAGAGGACATTCATGTGGTATTTTGGCAAAGAATCTACCTGCCTTCTGCTCATACCCTGAGAACTTGCCTGAAGCCAAATTAAAATGTAACAGACTAGGGTATTTGGCAGGGGAAATGTCAAGACTGCATAGTGTTGAGTCTATGGCATGATTATTGTTGATAAGGCTTATGCAGGTCTACAATGGAAAAGAGCAGGTGGGACAGACATACAAAACATATGCTTCAGAGAAAAGAGCACTGGAAAGTTAATGTTACAGCAAGGCATGTGCGAAGAAGATGATGCAATTATTAAGGTGATTGGTGCCTTTAAGGAGAGGACTGATCTGACTGCAGTAAAGGGGAAGGGGTCTACAGAGCAAGACCCCAGCCAGCTAAGGAGCCAGAAGCATTTTCTGCTCCTAGAAGCAACTGAAAAAAAATTCTTCCTCCTTTTTTTTTTAATTAATTAATTTTATATGTGCGACTACAGTGCAGCTGTCTTCAGACACACCAGAAGAGGGCATCAGATCCCATTATAGATGGTTGTGAACCACCAAGTGATTGCTGAGAATTGAACTCAGGCCCTCTGGAAGAGCAGTCAGTGCTCTTACCCACAGCTATTTCTCCAGTTCCTTCTCCATGGTTTTAAGGAACCCTCTCAGGCCAGGCAGTGTGTGGCAGGGAAGTCCTTGCTTCAAGGCTCTGAAAAAAAAACAAGAGGCTATGAGAGGTCACTGTGTGCCACTGTGAAAGTGAAGCCTGGGTTTCATTAAAGACTCCAAGATGTTGGAGATCCAGAGCAGTGAGACATCTGCCGAGGAGAGCTTCGGTTCCAGGGGAGCCGACATCATTTTCTGGACTTGTGGGATTCCTATATATCCCCATACACAGAGACAACATAGCTACACAATTTTAAAAGTAAATACGTCTTATAGCACTTTGCCTATAACCTATGCAGCCCTGTACCATGAAATTCTGTCTAGATTACTTATGATGCCTGATACGCCATGAGTGTTACATAGGTTGCTGCAGCATATCATTTAGAAAACAATGACAAGAATAAACCTGTACACATTCAGTACAGAAGTAAAATTTTTCCACGCATGTTTGGACGAACCTGTGGGGAGCACAGGTTTCCCAGGGAGAGCAGAGGGCCAACAATATCTTCTTAAGTGTGTAACTTCTGAGTTATGGGACATGAATATGGTCAGCTTTAATGGCTGAGGTCAGGGAATTTATTTCTATGATGGTTATAACAGTGTAAGGTTCCACAAAGTTTCACCATTCCACATTAGTAACTACACCTGGTATTGTAATATATAACTTAATAACTTTAACCATTTCAGTAAGAATATATTAGTAACCCATCACAATGTGGTGTGTGTGTGTCCGTCGGTATGTTGAGACAATGTTTCCATATAGTCTGCATTTGCTCTACAGCTGCAGCTTTGAACTTACTATCCCTCCCCTCCCCCGCCCCCATGCCCAGCTATCATGACTTTAATTTGTTCATCCCTGATGGCTGATTTTTGTTGACTGCTTATTCAACTTCCTGTCCGTTTGTCTCCTGTTTTACTAACAGTGTCATTTCAATTTTTTTGTATCTTTTTCTCCAGGGTTGACTTTTTTTAAATCTGTGGATTTGTATGGTTTAAAATTCAGAGCTGGGCATTGGTGGTACATGCTTTTATTTCTTTTATATTTTATTTTATTTCTTTATGTTTTCCCTTCCTTCTTTCTTTCTTTTTAAACATTTTATTTATTTTATGTATGTGCATACACACTGTTCAGACACACCAGAAGAGGGCATCAGATCCTATTACAGATGGGCGTAAGCCATCATGTGATTGCTGGCAATTGAACTCAGGACCTCTGAAAGAGCAGTCAGTGCTCTTAACTCCTGAGCCATCTCTCCAGCCCCTTATTTTAGTTTTTCAAGAGACAGAGTTTGTGATAGTTTGAATAGGAATGGCCCCATAGACTCATGTGTGTGAATGCTTGGCCTATGAGGAGTAACACTATTGGGAGGTATGACCTTGTTGGAGTAGGTGTGGCCTTGTTGAAGGAAGAGTATAACTATGGGGGTTGGCTTTGAGGTCACAAACACGCTCAAGTTATGTCCAGTGTGGAACAGTCTCCTTCTGCTGCCTCTGGATCAAAATGTAGAATTCTCAGCTCAAGCGCCATGTCTGCCTATATGCCATCATGTTTCCCACCATGATGATAATGGACTGAATCTGAACTGTAAGCCAGCCCCCAATGAAATGTTCTCCTTTATAAGAATTGCAGTGGTCATGATGTCTCTTCAGAGCAATAAAACTCTAACTAAGACAATGTTTCTCTGCTATACATTTTTGTGTGGGCTATCACTACCCAACTGGTGCACACCATTAATCCCAGCACTCAGGATGCAGAGGCAGGAAGAGCTCTGTGAGTTCAAGGCCAACCTGGTCTACAGAGCAAATTCCAGGGCAGCCAGGGCTACACAGAGAAACCCTGTTTTGAAAAACAAACAAATAAACACACACTCTTTCTGTATGTATTTGTTTGTGTGTGTGTGTATTCTGAGGGCTCACAAGATGGCTTATTGGTTAAGAGCACTTGCTTCTTTTGCAGAGGACTTGTGTTCAGTTCCCAGCATCTACATAGTGGTTCCCAACTGTTGTCCTGAATGCAACACACATATAGGCCACAAGAAAAAAAAATGCTTATACACATAAATTAAATTTAAAACATTTTAAATTATAATAATTTTCAAAATATTTACTTATAAGAAGATAATTTGAAACATATCCTTATATATTCTGGGGACTAGAGCAATGGGTCAGGGGAAAGAACGCTGGCTGCTCTTTCAGAAGATCTGTGTTCAGTTCCTATATCAGATGGTTCACAAACACCTCTGCCTCCCTCCCTAGTGCTGCATGGCATGGCTCGCACCACGGCACCAGCATATTTGGTGCTGGGGTTAAACCTAAGGATTCATGTGCATGGTATGTAGGTACTCTCCTAGCTGAACTTTATCCTTCATCATCATCATCATCATCATCATCATTATTATTATTTGTTATTATTATTATTGGTTTTTCAAGACAGGGTTTCTCTGTGTAGCCCGGGCTGTCCTGGAAGTCACTCTGTAGACCAGGCTGGCCTCGAACTCAGAAATCCGCCTGCCTCTGCCTCCCAAGTGCTAGGATTAAAGGCATGCACCACCACTGCCTGACCATATTATTATTTTTTTATACATAAATATATATTCATTTTAAATAAAAAAATATATCTTAAAGATGCTAGTTATTCTAAAAGTTTTTAGGCTAAAATTTCTAATTCCTTAGGATTAGCAAGTAGCATTTACCTATTTGGTCAATTTATTGGTCATATTTTCACTTGAAATGTGTTATTTCATAAGAAGAGCAATATAAGAGACTATGGGAACCTCTAAAAGACCTTTATACAAGCACTTAATTACCATTTTAATTGATTTTCACTGTTACTGTATCATACATGAAACATTGTGACATTTCATCCATGCACATAAACTTTGATCATAGTCACCCTACTTTCTCTTGTCCCATTCTTTCTCCTCCTGTCCCAGCTCTCTTCCAAAATAGTCTCCTTTATACTATGTATTTTGTTTGTTTGTTTGTTTGTTTCAAGACAGGGTTTCTCTGTGTAGCCCTGGCTGTCCTGGACTTCTTTAATAAACCAGGCTAGCCTCAATCTCTCAGAGATCAGCCTGCCTCTGCCTTCCTAGTGCTGGAATTAAAGGCATGAGCCACCATACCAGATATTTGTTTTCTAAAAAAAGACACAAAAGGACTGTATCTGCATAGGAAGGAGGTGAGGAGAAACTGGAGGGAGGAGCAGAGGAAGGAAAAATCATAATCAGGATATATTATTTGAGGGAGAAAAACCCTATTTTCAATATAAAGAGAAAAAAAAGTAAAAATTAAATTAAAACTGCAGTGGGTGGGGCGAGGGAGGGAGATCGAGGTTTTTGGGATCTAACATGCTGAACAGTGATCTTCTAGATGCTGGCCTGGGACTCTGGGGAGATGTGGGACTTGGAAGAGAGTTCACAGACTCAAAAAGAGACAACTGAGGAAACCCGACAGGGTGTAAGGATGTTGAATAGACGGCAGGGCTGGCTAATGAAGGTTCATTCCAGGCCAGGGGAACTTCAGCCAATATACATCATCTTGTGAAATTCACTTGACTTGATTTATTTCAGGAGTGGGTTAGGGAAGGAACTCCAAGCAGTAGACTGGTCAAAACTCAATTGTTGATTACCAGAGCTGAGAGGCCAGCATGCTTGAGTCCAACATACACTGGAAAGTGCAAGCGGCTTTTCAGCCAGATAGAACTTAGTTCAGGCCTCCTCCTTCTGCCAAGTGATTATTACTGGAGTTTTCAGGGTCAGAAAAAACTGTTACCAGAGTTGTTAGGGTCAGAGCCCGGCCCCAGGAGCCTTAACGTGCTCTCCCACAGACCTGCCCTCAGGAGACAACAGTGAAACGCAAATAAATAAGATTTATTCCATGTAGCCACAGTGGAAAAAACAATGAGGATACATGACCCCCAAATCCACCTCTGGGGTCTCGACGTGAAGTAAGCAATCTCGCCAAGGCGTGGACCCATCACCCACCCATCTTTCCTCAGCTCTAGCATCCCCGGCAAAGTGGTCCAATGAGCCCTGAGAACTGTGGGAAATCTCTTCTGCGGAGACAAGCTCTTCCACCGGCCGCACCAGGCCTTTTCCTTCTCCCAGCATGGGACTCCTGGGGAAATCTGCATATTCTTTTTTAAATGTAGGTTTTATTATCATTCAGATACATGAAGGCAACTGATCAGGGCACAAAGGCTACGGAAAAGATAGTCTGTAATTCACAGTACCTAAAAGAAAGGGACATGTAACACAACCTGGAGACACATGAGAAAGTACCTGAGTCAGCCTGGAGGAAGGAGGAATGAGGAGAAGGCAGAGCAGAACTTTTACTGTGGCTTTCAGGGCCGGGAGAAGCAAGGTGAACCAGTCAAGCAGGTGCAGCTGCTGTAGGCGCAGCTGCCGCTTGCTCCAGCCTAAGCAGCTGTCCGGACGGTACTCGGCTCTGGGCAGGTTAGGGACAGGGCGCCTTGCCTTAGGAAATAAGAGCCCGATACTTGGGGTGCGTGAATGGGTCTGGGATTGGTCGTTTTGTATATGAAAGATCCCTCGGAATTCAGTCATTTGCAAATCTTTCTGAGGTTCACAGCCTCTGGCTCTCTCTCCCAGGTCACCAAAGACCCGCAGGGGCAGTTTACAATGCACACAATTAAAAACAAATATTTAAAAGATTTATGAATCCTGCTTTTGGAATCACCTTATCAATATATGTGTACACACACACCCAAAACAAAACAACAACAACAAAACCTGTGAAGTTTTTAATGGACTGGGATATTTTTAATTAACAATGTATTGAATGTATGCTTCCATTTTGGGAGGACCATAAAACACCCTCCCTTTTCTTCCTCCTCCTCTTCCTCCTCCTCTTCCTCCTCTTCCTCTTCCTCCTCTTTTTTCGACACAGGGTTTCTCTTTAAAGCCCGGGCCGTCCTGGAACTCAAATTCTGGGGATTAAAGGTGTGCGCCACCACTGCCCAGCTTTTTTTTTTTTTTTTAAGATTTATTTATTTTATTTATGTGAGTATACTGTAGTTGTCTTTAGACACACCAGAAGAAGGCATCAGATCTCATTACAGATGGTTGTGAGCCACCATGTGGTTGCTAAGAATTGAACTCAGGACCTCTGGAAGAGCAGACGGTGCTCTTAACCACTGAACCATCTCTCCAGGAGCTTTTTTTTTTTTTTAGTTGAGGGATTCATTAAAATTTGTTTGTTAGCCGGTTGCGGGTAGTGCACGCCTTTAGTTGCAGCACTCTGAAGGCAGAGGCAGGAGGATCTCTGTTAAAGACCATCCTGCTCTACAAATTGAATACAAGAACAACCAGGGCTGTTACCCTGAGAAACTCCATCTTGAAAAACAAAACCAAACCATCAGGTTGCAGGCAAGCCTGTAGGGCATTTTCTTATTTAGAGATTGGTGTGGGTGGGGCCACCCCGCAGGTGGTTCAATGTTCTATAAGAAGGCAGCTTGAGTAAAGGAGAGTAAGCGAGGCACCCGCCAGCTCCCCGCCAGCTCCTCGAGGCACCCGCCAGCTCCCCGAGGCACCCGTCAACTCCCCGAGGCACCCGCCAGCTCCCCGCCAGCTCACCGAGGCACCCGCCAGCTCCCCGAGGCACCCACCAGCTCACCGCCAG
>NW_021604591.1:13216281-13222768 GCF_004785775.1 Grammomys surdaster
CCGCCAGCTCCCCGAGGCACCCGCCAGCTCCCCGAGGCACCCACCAGCTCACCGCCAGCTCACCGCCAGCTCCCCGAGGCACCCGCCAGCTCCCCGCCGTCCCCCAAGGCCTCTGCCTCCCTGTAGGAGCCTGCCCTGTTTGACTTCCTGCTCCTTCCTGCTTTGAGGATGTTGTGACTGTTATGTGGAACTGTGAATGAAACAAACCCTTTCCTCTCCAAGTTGCTTTTGGTCAAGGTGTTTAATCACAGCAATCAAGACCCTAACTAAGACAAACACCTTTGTTGATCGGTAGTGTAAAGATCAGGTTGAGGGCTGGGAATAAGTTCAGGTAACAGAGGCTTGCCAACTTTCAGAGAAGCCCTCTGATCCCCAGCACTGAATAACGCAAGTATGCAAGATAGTACATGAGAGATAAAAGTTAATGTATACAGTACGTGTGTGTGTGTGTGTGTGTGTGTGTGTGTGCACGAGCGCGCAGTGCATAAACCTACAGAGGCTGGAAGATGGTATCAAATCCCCTGGCCCTCCATTAAGGCAGTCAGGCGACTCTTGTGGGTGCCAGAAACCATACTTGGGTCCTCTGTACAACTTTTAAGTGTTGAGCAATCTCTTAAGTCCTTATTTATTTATTTATTTATTTATTTATTTATTTATTGAGATAAGTTTTCACAGTACATAGCCCAGGCTGGCCTTCAATTCATTATGTAACCCAAGCTAGCCTCTGACTTTGAATTTAGGACCCCCCTGTCTCTTTGTCTGGAGAGCTGGGATTACACACATGTGCCATCATGCCTATCACCCACATTTTAAAAAATTTATTAGTTTTCCCATGTTATAAGTCTCTTTGAATACTGACAAACATATTGCACAGTGTTCTCCTGAATGGATGCACCATGATTTGATGTGACAATTTAAGAACATCAAAATTGCAGTGGTGGTGCATGCCTTTAATCCCAGCACTTGGGAGGCAGAGGCAGGTGGATTTCTGAGTTCGAGGCCAGCCTGATCTACAAAGTGAGTTCTAGGACAGCCAGGGCTATACAGAGAAACCCTGTCTCGAAAATACCAAACAAACAAACAACATCAAAGTTGTTTCTAGCTTTCCATTTGGTGAATACTCTCTTCCAGATTATTTCTTTAGTACTGAATCCTAGAAGTACAAGGATGAGTCAAAGCATTTGCACTTTTAAAGATTTACCAAGGCATTGCCAAACTTCCTTTCAGAAATCTTACACAATGCCATCCATGCCTAGAGCCCTGTGTGCTTCTGTGCACGGGGGCCAATGCTGGGTGTTACTCTTCTCTACCTGTGCCAATCTGATAGGCGAGAAAATTCTATTCTATGTTGCTTCAATTTATATATCTTCAAAGTAGACGGGTGTGGTAGGCTGACAACAGCTCACTCCCAAAGATGACAGACAGGCCCATGGCCTAATCCCTGGAGCCTAGGAATGAGGTCAAGCGGTCTTTCAAGATTTGATTCAGCTATGGATAGTAGCCTGGCAGAAAGATGGAATTGTCTCTAATGCCAATTCAAGGCTCCAGTGTGACCACAGATAACAGAAGTTAGCAAGGTATGGTCCAAAATAGAGTGCCAACAGCCCTAGAAGCTAGCCAGAGGCTCACTGGAGCCCTAAGAGGCCATATGGTTCAACCCGTTTGGAACCCTAATGGGCCATCAACCCATTTTCTCTTTTCTTTATTCTCCCTTCCCTTCCCTACCTCTCTCTTCCACTCCTTCCCCTCCCCTCCCTCTCTCTTTTTCTTCTCTTCAGCAGTACTGGTATCAAACTCAGGATCTCATATTCTAGCCAAGCTCTGTATCAGTAAGGTAAAATCTCATTTCCCAGCTGCCAACATCTTAATTTCTTTTTTTTTTTTTTAAAAAAAAGCTCTATTTATTTATTTAATATGTATGAGTATACTGTAGCTGTCTTTAGACACACACCAGAAGAGGGCATTAGATCCCATTACAGATGGTTGTGAACCATCATGTGGCTGCTGGGAATTGAACTCAGGACCTCTGGAAGGACAGCCAGTGCTCTTAACCACTGAGCCATCTCTTAAGCCCAACATCTTAATTTCTATCCACAGAGAGATTGCTGTCCTCTAAGCACACCTTTTTCTCTTTGGGCCACCATGTTTGTAGTGATTTATCACAGTAGCCATCGAGAACTAATAATGCAATGAGTTTTTCATATGTTTATGCACAACAGAAAAAGTGTTTTAGAATAAGAGTTCCATAGATTCCTCCCACACAATTATTTAACTGTTTTTTCTTTTTTTTGTTTTTGTTTGTTTGTTTTGTTTTGTTTTTTTGGTTTTTCGAGACAGGGTTTCTCTGTGTAGCCCTGGCTGTCCTGGAACTCACTCTGTAGACCAGGCTGGCCTCGAACTCAGAAATCTGCCTGTCTCTGCCTCCCAAGTGCTGGGATGAAAGGCATGCGCCACCCAAACCCTAAAACGTTTTAAAATGAAACAATGAAAGTGATATGTACTAATCGTTGTCTTCATTAAACTCATTCGTGATCCACATCAGCAGGGGCTCAGCCTGCCCAGCTCCTTGCTGTGGGCGCTTTTGGAAGAACAATGCAGATGAACTGTAGCTCTCTCCAACACCCCCTTGTTAAGGCTGTAACTTTGTCCAACCTAGAAAACACCTCACGTGTCAATTGTGGTCTGCTTGCTTGTTTGCTGGCTTGCTTTTAAAGGCAGGGGGTCTCGCTAGGCAGTCCTGGTTGTCTCATACCTCACTGTGCAGACCAGGCTGCTTCAACTCATAGAGCTTCACCTGCCTCTGCCTCCCCTCCCCTCCCAGGTTCTGGGATTAAAGGCACAGGCCACCATACCTGGCTTTAAGTTGTGTGTAAATCATTTAAAAATATCCTCATACTGTCTTTAGATACTGATTTTAAAATTTAAATGGTCAACAATGTCCCCATGGTAGGTAACTCCACTTCCCCCCTTCCCTGGCTAACTGTGAATACCTGAGTCTATCTAGTCCTGAGGATTGAACACAGGACCTCATGAGTCCTTAATACACACTCTACCATCTCCATTTTTTTTTTAAAAGTTTTTTTCGAGACAGGGTTTCTCTGTGTAGCCCTGGCTGTCCTGGAACTCACTATGTAGACCAGGCGAGCCTCGAACTCAGAAATCCGCCTGCCTCTGCCTCCCAAGTGCTAGGATTAAAGGCGTGCGCCACCACTGCCCGGCATCATCTCCATTTTTAAAATGATACTTAACTTGTGAGGGTGCATGTGGCATGGTCCACATGTAGAAGCTAGAGGAACTGGAAGGGAGACTGTTCTCTATTTCCTCCATGTGGGTACCGGACATGGAATTGAGGACACAGGTCTTGATGGCAAGTACCTATTGAGCCATCTTGTTAGCTCCCAAATGCTCTCTCAAGTCTGTTCCTTACCTATGAAGCTGGTTAGGTAATTTGCTTATGGTGCTTGTTGCCTATCACGGCAGCTTCATAATCAGCTTTGAGAGTTCTGGGTGATAATTTCCTCTTGAAATCAATACAGTTAAAATCCCATCTGAATCCAAGACAGTGTGTGTCGGCTTTCACACGTCTTCTCCAGCTTTAGAGAAAGAGTGATCTTCAAGATTTCAGTAGTTCCTTACTGAGAGGAAGTGATCAAAAACACAGTTTGGGGTCAGGAATGAGTAGGAACACCATAGGAAATGGAACGTAAGGTCGCTCAGCTTGTTTCGAAGAGTCACAAAATCCGGCTGAATAGAAGGGCTGATGAGATCCTGCACTCTGTGGAACCGCAGGCTGAGTGGTTGTGCTCGGCGGATCTGCGAGTCCTCAGCTTTCCCGCAGGGGGCAGTGGTGCCTGCCAGTGAAGTGGGAGCGGAGTGGGAACCCGCGCGGAGTTCTGGGGTTTGTTTGCAAAGAAAGTTAGGGGATGTGAAGGAGTGCTGGCCAAAACCTCTCTGGCTTAGCGGGAAGGTGCAAGGACTTTCCAGGGTAGCCATGGAGTTCAATGGAGGGGATCTGGATAAGTTCGAGCGGTAGGGTGGTCGCACGAGGAGGGGAGTTGCAGTCCCCGGAAGGTGCGAGCGAACAGGACGCGAGTGTGAAAGCGAGTGTGCGTGCGCGCGCTGCAGTTCGCCTGGTTCCGCGAGGCGCGGGTGTCAGCTTGCAGCCGGGGCTCCTCCCTCTGGCCCCCCTGCCCCGCCGGGCGGTCCCTCCCTCCTTCCCCATCGCCCCTCCCCGGCGGGCCAGGCGCTGGGACGCCCCGGCCGAGCAGGCAGCGCCGGTGGTGGCGGCTAGTTGGGGAGCCCTAGGCTCCGTGCTGCGGGACGATCCGGAGCCGAGTGTCTCTTGCCCCGGCTGGGCGGTGCTGGGCCCGCTTCCCACGGAGCCACGCCCTGTCAAAACTTTGTCGCTGCAGCGGCCAAACGATCGGAGTCCGGCCAGCGAGAGAGAGGGAGGGGCGCCGGGCCGGGCCAGGCAGGGCGCGGGGCTCCGAACGCAGCGGCCCCGGCCCGTGGCCCCACCATGCCCCAGCTCGGTGGTGGCCGCGGTGGCGGCGCCGGCGGGGGAGGCGGTGGTTCCGGAGCCGGGGCAACCAGTGGAGGGGACGATCTCGGAGCGAACGACGAGCTGATCCCCTTCCAGGACGAGGGGGGCGAAGAGCAAGAGCCGAGCAGCGACAGCGCTTCGGCTCAGAGGGATCTGGATGAGGTCAAGTCGTCCCTGGTCAACGAATCGGAGAATCAGAGCAGTAGCTCGGACTCCGAGGTAAAGGGATTCCTAGGGTCAGCCCCTGGGGGACCCGGGTCCCGCTCCCGCTCACCCGCCCTCGCCTTTGTGTCTCCTCCACAGGCGGAGAGACGCCCGCAGCCCGCCCGGGACGCTTTCCAGAAGCCGCGCGAGTATTTCGCCGAAGGTAAGTGCCTTCTCCGTCAGTCTCCACTCTCCGGCCATCAGCGATTGGCCATACGGGTCTCCATGGCCCGGGTGGCGGAGCCCCTGCTCTCCGATCACTGCAGCAGCCACTCTGGGGCTCACTCGAGGGGCGCTCGGGTTCCAGATTCCCGCCCCGAGCTCCAGATAGCTGCTCTGTCTGGGGGACCCCTGACCTTACTCCACTTTGGTTTTGTCCGCAGTGAGAAGGCCCCAGGATGGCGCTTTCTTTAAGGGACCTGCGTACCCTGGGTACCCCTTCCTGATGATTCCAGACCTGAGCAGCCCATACCTCTCCAATGGACCCCTGTCTCCTAGTGGAGCGCGCACCGTAAGTGTCAGTCCGACCGTGCCCGGACTGGTGGGCGTTGGGCCCAGCGGGATGCGCCCCCAGGCTCGTCCGTGGTGTGGGGGATGGGGCCTCCTGCCTGAGCCGATCCTGGGCCGAACTTGTTTGCCGAGTTAAACTCCCCTGTGGCGGCCTAGTATGAGACTGCTTTGGCCAGTAACGGGATGAAAGTAAAGTTCTTTTAACTTCTCGCCTTTGGGAGATTGCGGCCTGGTGGGTCCTCCCAGCCTCCCAAATTCCTTGCTCCTACCAAAGAAAAACTTGGATTTGTGCCTGCCTTTGGAGGTGGGGGTGTGTGTTGGGGGGGTTGTCTCGCTTTCCTTCCTGGAGATTGGTCAACTTTCCCCTTGGCAAGGGGGAAAGTTGGGTAAGGGCCTGGAGGTTCCTGACTTGAGATGTCCTCTGACCTGCGAGTTCCCTGGGCTGTTGTGAGCTGTACAAACTCCTTGTTTCCTTATTTTGTGTGGATTATTCACGACCCACCCCCAATCCTCACACCAGGGCCTCAATTTTCCTGCCGAACTCAGGGTTTTAAACTCCTCTGAGATGGTTTGGAGGGCGACCCAAGGCATTCTTACTTGGCTTTTTCCCCCTTTTGTTGCGGGCTTTTCTCATTTAAAGCGAGCGCTTCGACACTTTAAACCTGTTAATGGGAGCGCATTGTGTGCTGTGTGCCTGGCGTTTAGAGCGGTGATTAAGCAAATTGACCCGGCCCCAGACAATGTGCAAATGAGGGCGGATTCCTTCACCCCTCTCCAGCTCGGAGCTCCCGCCTCTCTCCCCTGCGAAATGAGGGGTGCAGTTCGGGGCTGGCCAGGCCTTTGAGCCGCTACTCCACACCCAAGTTTCCTGTGCTGATGCTGGGTTGGATGGTAGATCCTGGGTGCACACCCTCCTGCTGTGCAGCAGTGGCTTGCTCGCCGTCTCTGCCTCATTCAGAGCTTTTCAGAGTTGGTTGGTTCATTCTCCCTGCTGGGCTATGTCTGGCGTATCTACTCCTCAGGAGTGCACCCCTGAGGGAACTAAGCTCGTATAAAAGTTCATCTTAAATATGATTATACTGAAGAGCTGCCATGGTTGATCTGGGTGCTGAACAGGTCGTTCCTGCTGTCTTTTCTGGCCCTTACTTGGTGGAGTGGGATAGCTTCCACAGTTCATGCAGAGTGTGTGTGTGTGTGTGTGTGTGTGTGTGTGTGTGTGTGTGTGTGTGT
>NW_021604591.1:13222778-13223937 GCF_004785775.1 Grammomys surdaster
TGTGTGTGTGTGTGTGTGTGTGTGTGTGTGTGTGTGTGTGTGTGTGTTCTTCACTGGTTTGGGATTGGGGGAGGTTCTGATGGATGAAGAGGGACGTAGAATCACACCCACACCGCTTGCCTTTGCCCTGGGATGGAGAAAGATCCTCATAGTTTTGGGCCTGCTACACTTCAGGGTACCCCAAGAAATCCTATTGAAAATGGATATTGATCTGGGGCTTTGCTTTTGCTCTTTCAAGGTGAAGGCGTGTGCAAATGTTGGGGACCTCCCTCAGCTTTCCCTCGGTGCAGGGAGTTCCCATATCTGTGTGTGTGTGTGTGTGTGTGTGTGTGTGTGTGTGTGCGTGCGCGTGCTCGCGCGCTTGGGTGTATCTGAGGCTTATGCCAGGGTTAGTACCTCCATGGAGGTCAGAAGACAGCCTTTGGTAGTCAGTTGGATTCTCTTCTACCCTGTAAGTTCCCATGATACAACTCAGGTCATCAGATTTGGCCTGGCCAGTGCCTTTACACACAGAGCCATCTCGCTCTCTTTCCACACGCACCTCTTAGCCCGCTGGCCTGGGGACTTTGACTCTCATCTCACCCCCATGCCTGTATCTTATCTCCCCGGGGAATTGGCTTAAAATGGTAAGTTCAGCTTCCTCGGTGTTTAGTGTTTCTCACATGCTGCCCTGCTCAGTTACAAAGTTCACGGTTGTAGTGGGAAAGTTTCTAGTTTAACGCTATCCTAGAGCAGCGTGACCAATAAGCAGAGTAGGTTAGGACCTATTTAAGCATTTGTTTGGACTATATGGCCGAAGTTATTATTTTCTTCTCAATGGTCATATCAATATAGTTAATATGAATTTTATGGGACACAAGTGGTCATCCAGGCAAAATTGGACCTCTGCTGTTCCCAGTGAAGTAGATAGCTGAGGGGTAAGGCAGGAGCTGGTAGGTTGGAAGAAGATTCTTGGACTTATATGACTCCACCTGTCTTTTGCCTCCTAGTTCTTGTTGTTTCTCCTTTAAATTCTTCAACTGTAAGCTTTGTCATTTTAGGCCTATCCGTATAAAAGTGGGGGATACCATTTCTAGGCTGTCCTAATATAAAAGCGGGGGATACCATTTCTCGGCTGTTCTAATATAAAAGCGGAGGATACCATTTCTAGGCTGTTCTA
>NW_021604591.1:13223947-13230735 GCF_004785775.1 Grammomys surdaster
AATATAAAAGCGGGGGATACCATTTCTAGGCTGTTCTAATATAAAAGTGGGGGATACCATTTCTCGGCTGTTCTAGATTTCTGGACATAACAAAACTAGAAGTCAAAGTGGATGCTGGCTGCAGTGTTTTTGAGTTATTTATGGCCCTTCAGCCTTGCAGACAGGAGTCCCAAAGCACTCACCACTGACATCTCTGCTGCTGGGGCAGCGGGGACTTGCCAGTCCTGTACTCAGGCTGTCTCTCTCCGTGGGCCGTCTCTGCTTTCTATTCTGGCTTCGTTGTGATGCTAGGGAATGCTCTCTTCCTGAAAGTCTTGAGGGGAGAGGTCACCTTACCCTGGGCTAAGGGACAAATTTCAAGACAGGGTCTCATTATATAGACCAGGCTGGCCTTGAACTTGGATCCTCCTATCTAAGGAGGATTGGCCTCTTGCTAGGTTTACAGATGTGTCACTATGAGTGTGCTTCTCTTTCAAGCCCCCTGGGGAACCTGAGGCTTGTGGAAAAGGGAACACACTTTGTACTCTTCCTAGCACTTGGAAACATAAGGTCTCACTGTGTAGTCCTGGCTGACCTAGAATTTGTTATATAGACCAGGCTAGCCCTGAACTGCTTGGATCTTATTATGATATCACAGGCATAAGCCACCATGCTCTGACTATACCTTCATTCTAGAGGAGAGTTTCCAGGTTTACAAGACTACTGTGGAATTGTTGACTACAATTTTGCTTAAAAACAATGTAAATTAAGCCACACAGGGTGGCACTTGCCAATAATCCCAGAATACCAAAAACTCAGACAAGAGAATCATTGCAAGTCTGAGGACAGACTGGCCTACGTAGGAAGACCCTGTCTCCAAAACAAAAACAAACAAAGTGGATGTCAAAAAAAATATTGTCTTAGGTAGAGAAAAGCCAAATCGACAGCATTGGATGCGGCTCTGCAAGCCAGCTTCATACTGATAGAGTACTTGTGACCATAGTGTGAGGTTAACAACATCGGGGAGAGGCGCTGCGTGGGCGTGATGTGTAGGAATCCCTGTCCTGAAGCCCGCTGCTTTGTCAGGCTGTCCAGATCACTTCTGTGGGAAACAGTCCTGGGCTTTAAGTGTGTGCTGACATGTAAGTCTTCCATAATGTGCTTCCGAGGACTGCCGACCTGTTCCTCCAGACAAACAGAAATCTCTGAGCATGCACAGGAGGTTGTCTTGGGGAATTTATGTAACAACCAAGGCAAACCTATCCTCTATTTTTAAAAATGATTCATACTTTGTTATATTTCATTTATTAATTTTTTTTGGGGGGGTGCATGTACCCTGTCAGGACAATGTGAGAGTCAGTTCCCTCCTACCACGTGGGTCCTGGGGATCAAACTTAGGTCAGTAGGCTTGGCAGCAGGCGCCTTTACTCACTGAGCCATCTAGCCAATCGAAAACCTTTTTTTTTTTTTTTCCTTTTGCAGATCAGTCTAAACATGCTGTTTTTGGTAAAATTCTTTTAAGTCATTTCATCTAAATATAACTTCTGTTCCATTTTTGCTAAATATAACTCTTGAGTTTAATGAGGGCTTTTTGTATAGAGTGGGCTGTTGGGAGTGCCCTGCTTGTGTTACTGAAATGTTGGCACGTGGATTGCTGGGGTGACACTTGGTTTTAAGCTCTGAGGTGGGTTTGAGTCCTGTCAGACTTGTCTTTGGGTAGGTGGATCTGTCAGGGAATAGCTAAGCCTTGTTATAATTTTAGAAACCTATGGCTTACCCTCATTCTCCATTGATCTGATTTCTAGGACTTCTCAAGGAGAAGGCAACCTGATACTTACAAGTACACACACATACGCGTCCAGCCCACATGTATGACAATTAACAACAGCATTTCGGGCTTAACAGTAAAGTGACAGAATTGCAGTGTTTGTTTGCACATGGTTGTTTGTATGTATGTCTGTGCACCATGTGTGTGCAGTGCTCTCAGATCTCCTAGAACTGGAGGTTCAGATGGTTACGAGCACCGCGTGTGGGTGCTGAGAATGGAACCTAGGTCCTCTGTAAGAGCAGCCAGTGCTTTTTTTTTTGGGGGGGGGGGCGGTTTTCGAGACAGGGTTTCTCTGTGTAGCCCTGGCTGTCCTGGAACTCACTCTGTAGACCAGGCTGGCCTCAAACTCAGAAATCTGCCTGCCTCTGCCTCCCAAGTGCTGGGATCAAAGGTGTGCACCACCACTGCCCAGCAGCAGCCAGTGCTTTTAACCACTGAGCTGTCTCTCCAGCCTACGGGCTTGAAATGTTAACCAATGGAATTGTGGAATGAAAATGAGCAGCTTACTGGAAACCTTCTGTAATGAGAAGGTTGCACTCACAGTTCTGCTGGAAGATAACTTCCATTTGCTACACTGGGGATACTCACGGTTAATCTGTAACCCCTTGAGTTCTTAGTCCTACATGTGTTGAGTGCTCATCCTGGACAATGCTAAGGGACTGGGACAGAAGATGCCAGATCCTTTGCCTAAAAAGATGCAAAACTTGAGTTAGGAAATAGTAACAAGGCATTTTTTAGAATAAGAAGTTTGGAAAAATTGCTTTGCATTAGGGTGTTTCAAGAAAGGCCAGTGGAGGAGGTAACTTTAAACTAGTCCTTGGAACTTACACTTTGTTGCTGCTGCTGCAGCTGTTGTTTGTGCAGGGGTGGATTGGGGGGTGGGGTATGGGGACAGCAGTTTCTTGTAATGTCGCTCTAGTTGGTCTAACACTAGGCTATCCTCAAACTCAAGACAGTTATCCTGCCTCAGCCTTCTGAGTGCTGGGGTTACAGGCATGAGCTGCCATGACCAGCTTGTTTTATTTCAAAGTGATTTTTGTTAATTATAAAAAAAATTTAAATATCCTTGGTGTATTTACTTGTGATCTTCATTGTGATCCTGAGATAGAAGCCAGGGAGACCAAACACAAGGAGGGAGAAAAGTCCATAGTTGTATTAGACCTTACTTCATTTTAGTTGTCTAGAATGATTAGGGGCACCTTAAGCCTTGAATGCTAAGAAAGAAATCTGTTCTTACTCAAGAGACAGCAAGTTATTCCAAGGGCTAAGGATGTCCCTGTTGATAGAGAAGTTGCCTAACGTCCTTGAGGCCCTGGGTTCCAGTTCCAGCAACACAAAAAAAAGTTACATCAAAATAGTGTGACTTATATAGTGTGACTTACATACGTCCTACTCCTCTTACCAAGCTGATGAGTTAGAAGGGCAGGAAGGAGCTAGACTGTGGAGGAGACTGACCGGAGCCAGGCCCAGGGGAAAGGCCTTGCATGTCAGAGGACAGAAAGGTGGAGTGTGAGAGGAAGGAGGTGTGGTACCCAGATGGCTTTGGTAGCTGCTGTCACAGTTCACTGCTGGTGTCTGAGCCTGGATGAGTTGGGAAATTACCTCAGCAGGTGGGACACTGTCTTTCTCTCTTTGCTGACCAGGCACTGGACAAAAGCTCTCCAAACAGTTTGGCAACATCAGAGCTCAAACAGGCTGTGAGAGATTCTAGTTAGGCGGAACTACTTGGTGTAGGAAGAGAGAAACAGTGGGTTCATGGGGATGTTTTGAGAGAAGAGGGAAGAGTGTGGGAGAAGAGAGGAGGGCACTCACTGATGGGATCTCACCGGGCAGGGACTGAGTAGCTTGAAAGGGAAAGAAATGCTTTGTCTTCCACACTTCACTTCATTTCTTTCTTATCTTTTTTTTTTAAAAGATTTATTTTTATGTGTATGGATGTTTTACTTGCTTGTATGTAGGTGTACCATGTGCATGTCTGGTACCCTGGAAGTTCAGAAGTGGGTCCCTTGGAACTGGAGCTAACAGTTGTTTGTAAGCCATCACGAAAGTGCTGGGAATCAAAGCCAGAAAAAAACAGCCAGTGCTTGAAAGTGCTGAGCCATCTCTCCAGTCCCACACTTTCTACCTAGGGTTACCTGAAAGATGACGGAAACACAGGCTTTAGTCAACCCATTGAGGAAGCTTGGCTGTGGAGGAGGAGGGATGGGTAGAGCTACAGTTTACAGCTTACTAGAGAAAGCGTTTTGAGGATGCTGGGACAGAGCTTGTTTGTGGGTAGTCTGACAGAGCTTAAGATGAAGTGGGGAGGAAGGAGATGAGAACTTCGGCGGGGAGGCGATGGCAGATGCCCTTTGTAGGCATCCTCCCAGTTTTACAGACCAGTTCAACTAGGAGATGAGGATGCAGAAAAACACAGAGATGGCCTTGATAGACGACGTCAGGGTGAGTCTTGCACTGCACGGCTGGATGGACTTTTCCAAAAAAGATTTATCTTAGTTCTAAATACATGTATGTGTGCACATGACTGCAGGCGCCCACAGAGGTCAGACATGATAGTCCTCCTCCCATAGCCAGAGCGGAGGTCAGGACCAGTCCAACATGGGTTCCAGGAACAAACTTGTCCTCTGCAGGAGTAGCAAATGTTCTTAATCTCATCGTGGAGCTGGCCTTTTTATACTCAGTAAAGTCAAGAGAGATTTGACTGCAGGGAGGGTCCTAGAATTCAGCTGACCTTTATTTATTTATTTATTTATTTATTTATTCCTTCTTTTTTTCTTTTTTGTTTTTGTTTTTCGAGACAGGGTTTCTCTGTGTAGCCCTGGCTGTTCTGGAACTCACTCTGTAGACCAGGCTGGCCTCAAACTCAGAAATCCACCTGCCTCTGCCTTCCAAGTGCTGGGACTAAAGGCGTGCGCCACCAATGCCTGGCGACTTTTAATTTCTTGATTTTTTTTTATGTATATGAGTGCATGTGCACCATGTGTGTGCAGTGCCTATAGAGGCCAGAAGAGGGCATCAGGTCCTCTGGGACTGGAGTTACAAAGGGTTGTGGGTGTGGATGCTGGGAACTGGTCCCAGGTCCTCTACAAGAGCAGCCAGTGCTTTTAACCACTGGACCATGTCTCCAGTCTCAAAACCCTAACCTCAAAGTCACAAACAAATAAATGCCAAAAACCCATTTGTCCTGATACTTCATTGCTGGCAAATGTGTAGCAAAGGGCTCTTCTTGAAAGGGTATAAACAATCTCACCCTCCCAAGTGGGAAGCACTTGGCAATAGCTATTAAAATCTCAGTGTTTTTCATAGTTTCTGACCCAGTAGGAAGTAGGTACTTGTTAATCCCATTCTGCGGCTGTGCAAACAGACTTCTCGAGGTCAAGTGTGTCATACAAGACCACACTACTGGCCATTTCGAGCACCAGGAATTAAACTTGGTTGGGTCCAAAGTCCGGAGCTTTATCCTTTCTCCTCATGACACACAAGCCTGGAATCACTGTCCCTCTCTGGAGAAGGGCGCTGGCTTGCTTCAAAATCCTGATATGACTATCAGCTTGGGTCAAGATGGAGTAGGCTCGGGTCAGCCTTACAAACAAGCACTGGGCACATCCCTTATCTAGTCAGCAGTGAGTAAGTCTGTGTCTGGAAGCCGTCCAACCAGGACTTTGCTGCCGTGGGGTCAGTAACCTTTAACCTGCTGCCCAGGGACTTCACCACCTGCGGAAAAAGCCATTATCTCCTGACATTTGGAACCTGGAGACTGCTTTCTCCTTGTTGAAGTCTGTGAGGGTCGGAAGTGCATGCAGGTGTGTCTTTGGCTTGGAGGAGCCTGGGAGGAGGAAGCCTTCCTGCTTTCCTTGCAGTATGGATTACAGTATGGTTGGCTTAACAAACCAAGCCCTGAGAAACCAAGCATGAACACAGTGTTTCCTTACGGTGCCTTTTATAAAATGCTTGGTTAAGTCCCTTGCTTTCCTTATGCACTGTCCAAATAAACCACCAGGCTCGTGTCTGTCTCTAAGACAGACTATTACAGCGCCAATTAGTTATTAAAGAAATAGGTACTGGATATTTACACAGTGATTATTTTAGGACTCACAGAAGAGATATGGGTGTCTTTCTATGTGTGTGTTATGGTTTGAAACTAGAAATCATGAAGTTCTATGCTTTTTAAAAAAGATTAATATAGTTTAATTTGTTATTTTATATATATATGTGTCTATGTGAATGTATGTGCAGGTGCCAGAGGAGGTTAAGAGGAGGGTCTTAGACTCCTTAGAACTGGAGTTACAGGCAGTTGTAACGTGTTGAGTGTGGGTGATGGATATAGAGCTTGGTTCCTCTGGGAGAGCAGGAAGCACTGTCAACCAAGGCTGAGTGTCTCTCAGGCCCTCAAAGTTCAGCATTTTTACCTCTACTTTTTAAACCACCCAGAAGATGGTCTCCTTGAAGGCCACACCACCAGGGAAGATTGTTACTGAGTTACTGTTGATAGAACTTGGGGTTTCTTTTGAAGTTGAAGACCTGACAGATGCAAGGCACCAAAGCTTTTTGTTTGTTTGTTTGTTTCTATTTTTCCGAATATAGTTTCTCTGTGTAATAGCCTGGATGTCCTGAAACTTCATCTGTAGACCAGGCTGGCCTTGAACTCAGAAATATGTCTGCCTCTTACTTCTGAGTACTAGGATTAAAGACATGATCCACCTCGTCCTGAACTTTAGTGAGATTAAGTATTTTAGATCCCTTAAGGTGAATGGAGCCAGGACTGGTAGGACCAACTTCAGGAAATGTGTGGAAAGCCGGCAAGCAGAGGCAGGCGGATCTCTGTGAGTTCCAGGCCACCCAGGGCTACACAGAGAGACCTTGTCTCAAAGAAGAAAGAAAGGAAGGAAGGAAGGAAGGAAGGGAGGGAGGGAGGGAGGGAGGGAGGGAGGGAGGGAGAAAGAAATAAAGAAAGAAAGAAAGAAAGAAAGAAAGAAAGAAA
>NW_021604591.1:13230835-13262261 GCF_004785775.1 Grammomys surdaster
AGGGAGGGAGGGAGGGAGGGAGGGAGGAAGAAAGAAAGGGAAGAAAGAAAAGAGAGAGGTGGATCTGAAGATGAGAAAGGAATACACAAGAGGCAGGAATGAGCAGTGTGCAAATCAGATCAATTTACAAGTCCAGATGTGTTAGCCATAGTGAGTAAGCTCAGGTGATTATTGACCTGCCTAAAGCAAACAGTTAGAGGTGAGTGAATAGACACAGGACTGGAATCACGTCACTGGAATGTGACTCTCTGCCACAGGGAGACATACTGCAGAGATAGTGCACCACAAAATACTCCTGTATTTAAAATATAGCACCCACATGGCAACACAAATATTTAAATATTATTTTTTCTGTTGTTTTTTTTTAAAGAAAAAGTAGCCCTGTAGGCACCTTCAGTGTTCCAGTTAGAACTCTTCCCACAGTGAACTCCTGAGGAACTGACAGGTTAATCGCCTTATCCTCCAGGAAGCTGTGAGATGGAGCCTGGATTCCCGGAGCTAGCAGAGCCTTGAGGGGAGGGGAAGGGCCTGGTTCCTGGAGGCTGCAGTTTCCCCCAAGGAAAAGTAGACCAAAAAAAAAAAAAGTGAAGACGCCATTTGGAGCAAAAGTTAAAGAAATTGTATGTACATGAGCAACTTCTCTGCATCCTTTCTCTGCAGTGGTATTTCTATCCCTTTCTCTCAGACACCATTGGCTGAGACAGGGTGTCACTATATAGCTCTGCTTAGCCTGAAACTCTCTATGTAGAACCATTGGCTTCAAACTCACAGAGATCCACCTGTTTCTGCTTTCCAAGTGCTATGATTATAGAAGCTGGCCCACAGGATCCATGCTCACTTCTGTGAGTGGATGGAGTCTTCAAGCAGGTCTAGTTACAGCCCCAGAGATGGTGTTAATTGCTGCTTCCGGGCTCTGTACTCCATTTAATCTGCCTACATCTGTTGACCTAGCCTGTTGCCTACTTCCTACTTCGGACCAGCCCTACTTTCTTATGTCTGTGAGCATTCTTGTGTAAATTAAATGTGGTTGCATTCTTTTGAAATTATTTATTTTTATCGATGCAGGTGTTTTCCTTGCATGTGTGTCTGTGTGAGTGAGGCCATTGGATCCCCTGGAGCTGGAGTCACAGACTGTTGTGAGCTGCCATGTAGGTGCTGGGAATTGAACCCAGGCCCTCTGGTAGATCGGTCAGTGCTCTTAACAGCTGAGCCGTCTCTCCAGGCTCTGTGTTTTCTAATTATACATCTTCTTAAACTGTTTCTGAGTGAGGTAATGGAGAGGAGCACTCTGGTGGGAGTGTTTCACTGGGAAACGAAAACACTTTGCGCTTCTATTAATGTTTTCCAGCCTCAGTGTTTGTGTATTGATATACCCGTCAGGGAATGACCATCCTTGTCACTGCTTTGCAGTGGGAGAGGCTCATCTTCACAGAGGGGTTCCCAGATAACTCTGGCTTATGGGGAGGGGCTGAGATAGACTCTGTCCACTGACCAGCATTGTGTTTGCCTGCAAATTAGATGCTTGAGTTGGATCAACACAACCCAAGTAAAATGTCCGAGGCAGTAGTATGCATCTGTAATCCCAGCGTTCCTACAGAGGGATGAGAGGAGAAATACCCAGGGAGTTTGAGGTTCAGTTAGCCATTATGCCGTCACAGGAACAGTAGGAGAGGTCCTGCTTCAAGAAGGTGGAAGGGGAAAAACAATTCTGAAAGCTGTCCTCAGACACACATGTGCACATGTGTGTGTGCCCGCACACACGCGCACACACACACACACACACACACACACACACACACACACACAGAGAAAGAGAGAGGGAGACAGAGAGAGACAGAGAGACAGAGAGGGAGAGAGAGAGAAAGAGAGAAAGAGAGAGAGAGACAGAGAGAGACAGAGAGAGACAGAGAGAGAGGGAGAGAGGGAGAGGGAGAGAGAGAGAAAGAGAGAGAGAAAGAGAGAGAGACAGAGAGAGAGAGAGAGACAGAGAAACAGAGAGACTTAAAAACAAAACAAAACATGAACTTAACAACAACAACAACAACAACAACAACAAAGAGGGATTCAGCAGATGTAGCTCTATGGGAGAGTGCTTGCCCAGCATGCTCAAGGTCCTGGGTTCAATCTCAGCTCCATCAGAAAACAAATCAAAACAAAACATTGTAGCTGGGGCAGTGGTGGTGCTCGCATGAACTCTGGAGGCAGCGGCAGGTTCCAGGCCAGCCTGATCTACAGAGAGAGTTCCAAGACAGCTGGGCCTACAAGGAGAAACCTTGTCTCAAAAAAACAAAACAAAATAAAATGAAATTGTAATAGCTATGTTGGCTAGGATGTTTAAAGAGGCGGAAGACCCTTTCTGGGTCTAAGAGGGGCTCCGCATCAGGCTGTGGTGGATTATTATGGGCATTTGTTCTCTGCCACCCTAGAGCAGCTCTTTGGTCCACGTGTCTCCCTCATACTTCGGTATATTCTTTTCTTTCTGGTGTGTGACGCAATCTGTCACTGGATTAGAATCCTGTCTGCCAGGACATGGAGGTGCATCTTTCTAAGGAAGACTGCCGGAGGAAGATTAGGAGTCAGAGCCCATATGTCTCAACTCATCCCCACCCCAAGTATGTTTGCCGAGTTTCCCCAAGAAATTTACTATAATACTGTTTTTACTGTTCCCAACACCCCCCCCCCCCCCCCCCCCCCCCCCCCCCCATGAAGGAGTATCTTATGGGGAAATACTTAAGAGACTTAACTATTGGGTTCTGCACCCAGCTTTCCCATTGGTTTTAGCGGCCCCCTGGGGCTCCTGCCAGAGTGATTATCCCTGTGATGATTGTCAAACAAATGGTCCAGTTTCTAAACCTTGACACTGTAGGAGGTACAGTGATTTCTCAGGCACTGATGTTTTTGTGAATCTTAAGTAAAATGAAAGACAAGGTGTTTGGTAGTCTGTCCTGAAGAAAAACACAAGACAGGGCAGTAGTGCAGGCCTTGCCTGGCATACATACAGAGATCTGAGATTGATCCCCAGCACTGCAGAAAGAAAAGGGGCGGGCAAGCCCAGCCTCTGTGTAGCTCTGTACTCTTTATTATGTCTGTACCAGAGTGGGCTTATCAAGGAATAGCATAGCAGTGACGGGGGAGGTGGGTTTTCCTGGAGAGATATTTGACTAGCAAACGCAATGTTCTATCCTACATTCAACATAGAATGTAAAGAACTTACTAGGTAGAATCTGGGTGGTTTTTTTTTGTTTTGTTTTGTTTTGTTTTATCTCATTCCTGTAGAATTTGTCATAGACTGATATTTATTTTGTTACTATGGGGAGGTAGGGGCAGGATCTTGCTTTTGTACCTTTTCAGGCCTAGAACACAATCCTTTTGGATCTTGATTTTAGGTTTTGACTGGTATTACAAGTTTGTGCCCCATTACGCAGCTCTAGACTCGTGTGTGTGTGTGTGTGTGTGTGTGTATGTATGTATGTGCGTGTGTGTATGTGTGTGTGTATTTACTCACATGTTTGTTTATGAGGTGGATTCTTGCTATGAGGCCTAGAACTCACAAATCCTGCCTTAGCCTCCTAAGCGTTGGGATTACAGGCAGATGTAAGTTCAGATTCTCTAAACTGTTTTAACTACATTTATTTACTTTATATGTGTACCACAGCATGCACATGAAGGTCAGGGGATAACTTGGAGTCGTTTACTTCTTCCACCAAGAGCTGGACTCGGGTCATTGGGCCTGGTTGCACATGCTCTTACTGTATTGATCCATCTCACTAGCCTCCCCCCACCCCCCCACCCCCACCCCCGCCTGTTTTTTCAAGACACGGTTTCTCTGTGTACCCTGGCTGTCCTGGAACTCACTTTAGTCCAGGCTGGCCTGGAACTCAGAGATCTACCTGCTTCTGCTTGTTACTTGAACACTCTGCCATTGACCTACATCCAACCAGCCATTTCTCCTCCTCCTCCTCCTCCTCCTCCTCCTCCTCCTCCTCCTCCTCCTCTTTCTCCTGTGGATTATTCAGGTGAAGCATTTGACTTGTTTGGTTTGCTTCAGTGCCTCAATTTGTAGTTCTGGCTGGGACAGGTTATGTAGACCAGAGTGGCCACCAAATCATAGAGCCTCCTACTTCTGTAGGACACATGCTGGGACCAAGGCATGCAGCACCACGTGTGTGGGACCACACCTAGCAAGGCGAAGAGCTTCCTCACCACCAGCATCTTCTTTTCAAGTTAGATGCATCGTCCTCAAGGAGACGTTCACAGCAGCTGCCCCTCTCTGTTAGCACATCTACTACCTCTCTTACTCATTACTCAGCCCAGATGTCTGCAATCTGTACTATGCCTTCTTCATCCATTAGTTCCTTTCTTTCTTCCTTCCGTCCTTCCTTCCTTCCTCCCTTCCTTCCTTCCTTCCTTCCTTCCTTTCTTTCTTTCTTTTTTCTTTTTTTCTTTCTTTTTTTTTGTTTTTTCGAGACAGGGTTTCTCTGTGCAGCCCTGGCTGTCCTGGAACTCACTCTGTAGACCAGGCTGGCCTTGAACTCAGAAATCTACCTGCCTCTGCCTCCCAAGTGCTGGGATTAAAGACGGGTGCCACCACTGCCCGGCCTGCTGTATTTCTTAAAAAACGAAAGTATCTGGCATCAACTATCTCGTTCCTTTAGATCAAAGGGCAGTAAATTTAACATGTACAGATTGAACCCATCCTGCCACTTTTACAAGTAAAGTTTTATTAGAACACGGCTCTGTTCATATGAGCAGTTATGGCATGATAAGGGGCCTAGTCTCCTAGTTGAGGTGGAGGCCCTATTGTCCTACAGAGTTAGAAGATCTACCCCAGCTCTTTACAGAGTAAACAGACCTTCTCTGTGGGTCAATCATGATTTCAATGCTTGACTCTTTACCTTACTGTTTCTAGGTAATGTCTCCTGTCCTATGAAGTTTGATAGTGTACAGTGAACTTACAGATTTAAACCCACTCACCGTCCTCCATTCTGTTTGCAAATGCTACCCCTACTGATACTCAGATTGTCTCATCTTTATCCAGTTGGTGCTTCCTCTAATTGGCTTCTGAGTTCTTTAGACAAGTCAGGGCATGGCAGGACATTCCAGGTCTGCCGTATCCGTTCCTGCCCCAGACCTGGAGCTAGTCATTTCTAGAAGGATTGGCTTCCTTTAATGGGAGCAGGTATTTAGAAGCCTCTGTAAATACTAAAGTACACAAGGGCACCAAACAATACCACGAAGATTAGAAGAAAATAAAATATAACCATTGTATTTAAAAAACATCTATGAAAAATGTCCTTGCTATAAAGGAAATTGTTTCCAGTATACTCTTGGGGAGAGGGTTGCACTGCAGCCCTGGCTGGCCTGGAACTTGCTGTGTAGAACAAGCTGGCCTCCAACTCAGAAAGGAGTCTGCCTCTGTCTCCTAGGAATGCTTGGATTAAAGGTGTGCAGGTTCAATACACTCCCAATGCTGAGTCATGTTCCCTATTTACTTAATAATTGTAATTGGACATGCAATTGTTTTGTAAGTAAAGTCTCTTCCGTACTTATATTTTATTCTTCCAATTGAAATAAAAATCACATATATTCCTACCAACCAGTAGCATTTCAACAATTACTAGATGTGACTGGAGAGATAGATGGCTTACCTCGCAAAGGTGCTCATGTAGAGGACTCACGGTTGGTTGCCAGCCCCTACTTCCAGTGGTTCTCAACTGCCTGTAGCTTCACCTCCATACATGCCTTCTTCTGGATTCCAGGCACAAGCATGCACACATGCGCATACCTACATAGTCACATACATATGCATGTAATTAAAAATAAAGATAAATATAAAGGAAAAAGCTCACAGGAGGGCTTTCATTCATCTCCCATAGCCTGTCCATGTGGTTTTGAGGGGTCACATACAGGTAGTGAAGGTAGATCCAATACCTGCTTCACCTCTGTGCCTCTAACATCACCACACTGACTACAAACATTTGTCAACTTATGAGGATATCTGCTCATGGATCAGGTGGACGTTCAGATCTTACTAAGACTGAAGCTACAACTCAGCGACAGTTTCCTATTCAGTGCTGAGCCTGAAGCAGGAGGACGTACACTGTGGCTGCACAGATTGCATAGGGTTGGCTTGTAGGTGTGCACAGAGAATAATGCCCAGCACACAGCAAAGGCTTTGTCAAGGTGAACTCCGTCAACTCTGGCAGTCTCGGTTGTCAGGATCTCACTGGCTCTTTTTTTGAGACAGGCTCTCACTATGTAGCTCTGTCTGTCCTGGAATTCACTATGTAGACCAGGCTGTCTCCAATTCACAGATCCACCTACCTCTGCCTTCAGAGTGGTGGGATTAAAAGAATGCACCACCATGCTTAACCCATGAAATATGTAATTTCCTTTTTCCATTTTGTGTGTGTGTGCATGTATGTATACATGCACATGCATATGGGGAGTCTGAAGCTGATGACAGGAACCATCCACTATGTGTCTTCCACAATATTCTTTAAGATAAGATCTCTCAAATCCAAAGCCCTCCAATATGGAGTCTCTCTCTCTCTCTCTCTCTCTCTCTCTCTCTCTCTCTCTCTCTCTCGTCTCTCTCTGTCTCTCTCTGTCTCTCTCTCTCTCTTTCTCTTTCTGAGACAGGGTTTCCTGGAAGTCACTCACTCTGTAGACCAGGCTAGCCTCAAACTCATCGTGCGTCTACTTTTTAAAGCTGGATTACAGGTGGGCTGCTGCATTTATCTGACGTTCATGTGGGTTCTAGAGTTCCAAACCCTGCGCCTCCTGCTTGTGGGCAAGTGCCTTAATCACTGAGCCCTCTGTGAAGCGTCCATTTATGTTTGTCAGAATGGGTTTCACGTAGCCCAGCCGGCCCCTAGCTTGCTATGTAGCTGAGGATGGCCTTAAACTCTGATCCTCCTGCCTTTGCCTCCTGAATGCATGGATTATAGGCCTGCACTTCATTACCCAGTTTATGTGGTGCTGGGGACCAACCCAGGGCTTTGCACATGCCTGGTAAGTTACATACCAGCCTATTACTTTAATTACATTTTTTTTTCTTGGTAGGGATTAAAAACAGGTCTTCATGGATGCCAGACAAGTGATCTGTCATCCAGTGATTATCTTTAGTCCCTTATGTTTAATTCCAGGCTGCCAGTTTCCTTGAATTCGTTTTCCAAAGGACCCTGGCTATTAAATTTTGATTGTGATCAGTGTGACTCTGAGACACTGCCTCAAATATAAAATCTGCCTTCAGTCTACACGTGTATGAATACTTGATATTGTTTATTTTTATTTCTCTCTGTGCACAGAATGTAATAAAATAAATACAAAGACCTGTCTTCCTGGACAGTTTTAGGCTAACAAGAGCAATCATTGTGTGCTTCTAGTGTCCTCCACTGTTTAGTTTTGATAAGTTGATTATTGGTGCCCGATCGTTTCACTTTGCTTATTATGGTAGGTTTTTTCCTCTCCCAATGCCTCTCAGAGTTGAGGCTGTACAGCCTTCTAAAAACAAATAAAGCAGAGGTCTGAGCTGCCAATGGAACTTTGAACCTGCTCCCCTGGTTCATGTCTGTGGACTTGTATGTGAGCGTCTGTGGAGACCATATGTTGTTTTAGGGCCATGCCAAGGAAAATACTTTAGAATCACATTAGAAACTCAAGGTATTTTGGCCTCTCTAAGAGGACACGTGATAGTTTTCCAGTTATATGAACAAGGGCTTTTGTTTCATACTGAAGTTTCTTACAGGCTTTGAGAACAATAGGCTTCTCTCAGTCTTCCCAGAGGTCTTTTGGATGCTAATAGGTAGACCGCACTGTGTTGCTGTGTTTTGTCTAGGGAAACTTCTCAGGCCTTTGACACGCCACTGTGGACTTCTAGGGAGTGGGTCATGCAGGATTCCTCTGCTCATTTGGCCAAGGCTCTTGATGTGTTTGAAATCTTATCCTTCTCCGTCCCTCCTACTCCTCCGCTTCACAGCCTCACCTATGGCTCCCTGCTGCAAATTCTTAATCACGTTTCACTGTTGGCAAACGCATGGCCTCTTCATCCAAAACATACTTGTCTCCTGGATCCTAAACTCACTGAAGGTGCCAGGGAGTGGATCTGTTATGTCCCATTCTATTCCATTCTTAGCACCAAGCTCATAGAAGGCCTTCACTCAGTATTTGCTGAATGAATGAAGGAACCATAGAGAATACTTCCTGGCCCCCACCTAATGGGAACCACTCTTCACAGAAGCCATTTTCAGGATGAGAACCATACCTGGGTTTGTTGGCTGTTCCACTCTTGTGCTACATGTTCAAATACGACCAACTGGGGTGCGAGAGGCCTTTGTCATTTTTAGTTCAGGTACTAGGCACATCCAGCAGGAAGTGGTCAGTTTATTTAAAGATGAAGCACTGTGTATGAAATAACTTGTATCCTCGGTAGAGCACTGCGAACCAACCAGGATTAGAACCTTCATTTCCTTATATCTGTTGAGGGCCCGTTTGTTACCCAGTCGGCCACACGAAGCCCCTTCCAGTATTGGTAGTTACATCAATGGGAACCAGTGTTTCCGACTGTTGGGGAGGGAAGAAATCAGACTCTCCTTTGTACGCTAATTAGCAGAGGCAGAACAAAAGACCTCACTTGGTTTTCGAGTTCAACTTTGGCTCATACGCAATTCTCAGTGAAGATAATGATCTCAGATAAATTAAAAACAAATGTTAAAGAAGTCATAATGAGGTAGGAAGGGAATTCAGGATTCCTGTTTTCAAATAACACTGGGTAAACAGACTTCTCCCTAAAGCAGACACTCATGTGTCCTCCTCCACTTGGCTGTTTTGTGAGCCTTTGGGTTCAAAAATCTTGATCACTCACTGTTCTAAACCCAGAGAGGTGGGCCGTTGGGCCAGTGTGTGCCGGTCTGGTGTTGGTGTGCACCAGCCTCACTCACCAAACCATTAGTTCTTTTGGAACTAGGAAAATAGAACACAGAAGAGTTTAGGTTGAATCACCAAGCCAAAGGGAATCGCACATTTGGCAAAACGCCCCTTGCCTCAGGAATGACCGCCCCAGCCTGCTGCCCTGGCGTGGCTTCCTTTTCCTCCAGTCTGCTGAAGGCAAGGGCCCGGCAGGGAGCACACAGAAACCCCCTGTGTTCTTTCTTCTCCTCCAGGCCGAGTTCCTGAGTACATTCTTGACCAGATGGGGGGAGCTAGGGGCCCAGCGAGCTGCTGCATTCAATGGGACTCTGTATGTATATGCCAAATGAAGTCTACAGGCGTCTTTACGAGCCCAGTGACCGTGCTGGCAGATGTAAAGAAACTCAGAAGGCCTGTGTGTATGTGGAGTCTCGATGCCTAGGAAGTTTCCATGAGTGCATTCAAGGGCTCTATACATGGAAATTCAGTTCCTCTACTGACCCCCTCCCCCGCCTAGAGTTGAGGGTCTCCTGTAGCAAAGGATGATCTTGATTCCTGGTCCTCCTGCCTCCACCTCAGCGTGCTACAATCACAAGTGTATGTGTGCTACCTTCCCTGGTTTATGCACTGCTGGGAATTGAACCCAGGTCCGTCCTCATGCAAATGAGGAAAGTACTCTACCTACAGAGCTACAACCCAGCCTACCTTATTTCCTCTTCCCTGTATCGATGTGTACCACGTTTGTCTGCGCGAGTGCACTTGTGCCCCCCGCATAGTTTTCAACGGCGGCACACATCCCACCAGACTTTGTTAATGTCTGGAGAGATTTGGGATGCTCGAATCTTGTGGAGGAGACATATTACTAGCATCTAGCTAGGAGAGAGGCCAAGGATGCTTATTCTATAGTAAGCAATCTTCAAGACAGAGAGGGGAAGAGACCTTTAAACAACAAGGAGCTAATGAGGCCTGAGGGAACTCAGGTCTTCAGACTCAGTGGCAAGTGCCTTTACCCACTGAGCAGCCTGGCTGGCCTTCCACCTTAGTTTTAGATCTAGGATCTCTCACTGAGTGTAGAGCTTGGTCATTGGATGGGGAGGGGGGGAGGTGGTAGGAGAGGGGGCAGGGCTGGCTGGCCAGTGAGCTCCAGGGAAGTCCTGCCCCTGCCTCCCTAGCTCTGGTATTTCAGATGCTACACCTAGCTTTTTACACAGGAACCCATGCTGGGGATCCAAGCTTGTCCTTATGGCTACATAGCAAACATGTTACCCACCGAGCCATCTCCCTCGTTCCTGAGCACTTTTTTTCAGTGATAACACTTTCTCTGTTCTGTGGCCCAGAGAGTATCCAATTCATCCCTTCACTTATTCTCAGAAAGACCCTGTAGTGGGGACCAACGTTATCCTTTTTTACTCAAGATGAAATCAAAACTTAGAGAGGTCAACATCCCTACCTGACAACACACAGCAATTTAGGGGAAGGGATAAGGCTTCAGATTCTGATTTCTCCTACCCAGCTCTTACTGTGTTGGTGTCACCTCCCACGGTAGCTCCTGTGAACCTGTGCAATGTAGTCTACACAAAAGAGATGCTGAACTGGACGTAGAGTGTGTTGTTACATCCTGAGGCTCCGTTGCAGAAATGGGTCGCCCACAGGGTGGCTCTGGTGCGTCTGTGACACTTGGCAAGGAGGCACCTTCTGTTGAGGAGCGGCAGCTGGGACAATGGCCAATCTGCCTTCAGGGCATCAAGGGAACAACGTGAGTGGGGGCAGGGCAGAATGGAGACACCCTGGTGGCTCTACCCGTCCTGAGTCTTGAGGTTAGTGAACTGTGAGGGGCAATTAATATAATTACTCGTCATTCATGAAGAGAGGGAGCATGAATTTTAGAGGTAACTCCTGGGATCGAGAGAGGCCTGGAAACGTAGAATGCTGTTTTGAGATCAGAGAAGAACATTCTACAGCAAGGGGGCCAAGGTGGGGGAGCCTTCACAGGAGGCTCACTGCGCTCCACTGAGGGGGGCTGTGGGGGCAGAATGTAGACAGGATTGGCGGGAGCAGTGTCCATGACCCTTGACCTCCACCTGGAGACCCCTTAGCATCTACCTGGAAACTACTCTTCTGCACCCCTGTTCTCGCTCCTCAGACAAACCCAGGGAACTGAAGGATGGATAAACGGTCTTTGGAACCCCCAACTTGAGCTTCCCTGTTCAGTCTCTCCTGAGCAGCCAAAGCTTGTAACAAGCTGCAAGGAGAAACCCTCATGCTTTTTAAGAACATAAGACACATTCTGTTCTCACATCTACCCTCAGGACAATCATGTGTTTAAATTATCATTCTTGTCTCCTTTCTTTTCTTTTTTTTTTTTGAGACAGGGTTTCTGTGTGTAGCCCTGGCTGTCCTGGAACTCACTCTGTAGACCAGGCTGGCCTCGAACTCAGAAATCCACCTGCCTCTGCCTCCCAAGCACTAGGATTAAAGGCGTGTGCCACCACCGCCCGGCTTTTGTCTCCTTTCTAGAAGGAAATTTCCAGCACTGTCTGCTCTTGGTGTCCTGGTGTCTTCACCCACCTGTCCTGTTGAAGATAATGATTCTATGACTCTCTGTAAGTGAATCACTGAATGGAGTAGTGTGCTAGTTTTCCTCTCAGTGAGGTGTCTTGTGAAGCCTGGTCCTTTGGAAATGCTTCAAGATGCCTTTAGTACCAGCTCACTCAGGACATTCTTGTATGGCACAGGCCAGAGCCTTTCCCCCACCCCACACTGTCTGTCTGTCTGTCTGTCCTTCTCCAGAAGGTTGGGTTCCACTCTAATGAGGAGAATTGTCTTACTGATATGTGCATTTAAATCTAACCACACTTTCATCTGTGCCATGAGATGTCTTCCCCCAGGCCGTTTTCCCTCAGAGTTGGCTGAAAGGCCTGTGAAACACAATTGGGCTTTGTGGTGAGGAGGGTTTACAGTGCCCTGGAAGGTGGGGCCAGTCTTGTCTAAATAAATAGTAGTGGGCTTGGCCTCAGGAAGAGGGGATTCCTGGAAGGCAAGAGATGGAGCCTGACGCAAGATGCACTTCCTGGTGTTCCTGGGGCTTCTTGTCCTCTTTGCTGTGAACACAGGATGTTCTTGGGCCCCTGGTTCTCAGGTGCTGCTCTGACCCAGGATCTCCTAGGACAGACCTCTACTTCAGCAGCAGGTTCTCCATCCTCCTATAGTCTGGGCCTCCTGCTGTGTTCACAGGATTAGCTGTTGACCACTCTGAGTGACCCAGGGGCTGACAGCTTTTCTACAGGCCTTCCCTACACTCTGCCTGCCTGCCTGCCTGCCTGTGCAGTGATGGCCTTTGGCAGAGTCCTGGAGATCTAGAAGGGCCTTACTTACTATCTGCTCTGAGGAAGCTTTGCATGGCATGTGAAGAGGATGGGTTTGGGCCTTTTTTTCTTACTGCTTTCCACATTGATGCTGATTGGCCCTCTGTCCTTTTCAGAATATTTGCCTTTGAACTGTCTGAAAAAAGTCATATAGTCATATAGACTTACTTGGCCCAGGATACCGGGAAAGCTTGGTCAAGGGAGTGCTTGTTGGGAAATGAAATACCTGGCTTTTCCCTGTCCCTCCCCACAGCAAGCACTGTATCCTGCAGACCCTGTCACTTTCTCCTGCTGCGTAAGCAATGTCAGCTGCCTTTGCAAGAGAGTCTCCATTGTTGCCCAGTGGTCCCTGTACCCTCTTCTCTGACTTGGTCATGTGGTTCTTTGGGTTCAGAGCCTGTGTACCTGAGTAAGGACAAACATCAGCATTGGTTTTGGGAGAGGGTGTGTGCCCTCTGAGACACTGCCACACATGTAGAGAGTGGATGTTAGTCATATGGCTTGCCTCCAGCCAACACTTTTCTTTATTTAAAAACTCTGGGGGCAGAGTGCTGGAGGCATGGCTCAGCAGCTGAGAGTGTGTTCTGCTGCTGCTGAGGGCCTGAGTTAGGTTCTCAGCACCCACGTGGGTAACCCCAGCTCCAAGAGGCACTCTTCTGGCCTCCACAGACACTGCACCCACACACATCTATACAGAGTTAAATTTTAAAAGTAGGGGCTGGAGAGACGCATGAGTGGTTAAGAGTGTTGCTGCTCTTCCAGAGGGCCCAGGCTCAGTTCTTAGCTCTGCTTAGGCAGCTCACAATCACCTGTAACTCTTGTTGCAGAGCTTCTGAACCTTCTTCAGGCCTCTAAGGACACCTGGTCACAGGCGGTTCACAAACAAACACACATGCTTGTTTTTTTTTTTAAAAAAAGTAAAATCTTTAAAAGTTCATTATTTTCTCTTAAGAGATTTAAAATTAATATATAGAAAAATGAACATTTTTAGAAGACAGGTTTTTGATTTACAAAACATGGATTCATGTCACAATCACAATTCCAAACACTTGTAACCACCACTCATCAACACGGTACCCAAGTATTTGTTGACTACACTGAAATTCCCTTGGTACCTATGGTGTAGGATGAAGGTGAAGGCCAACTCCAAGTTCCTGAAAGTCCCCTTGTTCCTTTCCCCTTTACAACTGGTCTGCCCTGAAGTCCCTCTCAGCAGGGTGACAGCCACTCTCTCAACAAAGACAAATCCCAGGCTAGAAGCTGTTAAGAGCACTGGTTGGAGTCAAAGCACCTACCTGGTCACACAATGGACATTAATTAACTCCAGTTGGGGGTAGGGGTAGTGTCCTGTGCCTTCTTCTGGCCTCCGGGGTCACACACACATGTGGTGTACGGGCATAGAAGCAGACAAAGCATCTGTGCACATTTAAAAAAAAGAAAAGGTCAATCAGCGCTGGCCCAGGCGCTCTTCCTGCCTGCTCTGAGCCAGGTCACCTTCACCTGCAGGTTCAGCTCAAGCTCACATTCCCGGAGCTACCTCAGTGCTTCAAAACTGTGTTCTGTAGGAGGAATTGGGTGCTATGAACGCTCTCCTGACTCCAGAGTGCCTGAGGGGCAACAATGAGTTAAACAAAACGCTCAGGAGCAGATGTGGTGTGCACACCTGTTATCTCAGCGACTGATAGGCGGAGGCAGGATGATTGATTGCCACACGTTCCAGGCTAGTGTTGGTCACACAGGGAGACCCTGTCTGGAAAGACCAAACAAACCCCAAACTCGTCCTGATCACAGACCTAAGCCTTTATTTAATTATCCATCTATCTATCTATCTATCTATCTATCTATCTTGCATGATATTTGCATGTGTGCACATGTGGAGGCCATAAGCTAACATTGTGGTGTCTTCTTCAGCTGCTCTCTACCTTCTTTTCTATTATAATTAATTTATTATTATTGGGGGAGGTATGCATACCAAAGCACACATGTTGAGGTTAGAGGACAATCTTGTGGCGTCAGTTCTCTCCTTTCACCTTTACATAGGTTCCAGGGATTGAACTCGGGTCATCAGGCTTGGGCCGCAAGTGCCTTACAGTCCTCTTTCTGCAGAAGCTTCTGGTGCATGGGTGTTTGCTATGCAACCAGAGTTTACTGAGCTAATGCTTTCGGTAAATTAGGGCATTTTTCACTTTTTAAGCTACCCAACCCCAAACCCTGGTCACCAGAATTTTTCTTCCAGGAACTCAAGATGGCTCAGACAGTAAAGAGCAAAATCCCATGCTGGGCAGCATGGTGAGGGGCAGGTAATCCGGGCTCGAGATGGCCAAGTCAGCAAGCTTCAGGATGATGAGAGACCTTGTCTTGTGTGTGAAATCAGGTGAAAGCAACTGAAGGAACACTCCATGTCAACCTTTGGCCTCCACATGTATGTGTAAATGTATGCGCACACACACACACACACACACACACACACGCACACACGCACACACGCACACACGCACACGCATCTATTCATCTACTCAACTTCCCATAAAGGGTGCCTTAGACTGAACCTGGAGGAAACCAGACTCCAGGCAGCCCTGGGGCATGCTCCGAGAACCACTAAAATAAACAAGAAATGCACTCTCTCCAGATTCTGAGGAAAAAAAGCCCTCAAAGGTCAGAGGGTCCAGTGGCTCTCAACCCCGGACTGCACATTAGAATCATCTGGGGAGCTTTTCAGAAATGCTCATGCCCAGCCCCCACCCCCAAAGATTCGTGGTTCAGTTGGGCTGGGGTGGGGCTCAGGCTTCACTGGAATTTTTAAAAAGCTCCCCAGGGGCTTCTGATAGGCAGCCAAGTTTGTTAAGCACTGAGGTTCTCCCTGAATATTTGAATGGCAGGATTAAAAAGGATCCCTCTCCAGCTGATGGCAGACCTGCCAGCCATTATCCACAGATTCTCTAAAGCCCCTCCATTGTCTGAAAGCCTATGTCTCTTATCATTTCTCCTGTGCAGTCCCAGAAGCATGCTCTGAGCAGGGTGTCAGGTCCCTGGAACTGGAGGTACAATTACAGATGGTTGTGAACCAGCATGTGGGAGCTTGGAATTGAACTCAGGACCTCTGGGAGAGCAGCCAGTGCTCTTATCTTCTCCAACACCCAACACCACTCTTCATCACAATTAAACTAAGGCATCAAAAAAAAATTCTACATTCTTTTTGGCCACTGGCCTTGTGTCTAGCTCCACTGTTAGGCCTAGTCACCCCTGCCAGCCCTGTTATTGGAATTCAAAAATGGGGTCTTTAGATACTGGTGACTCTTTAGCTCTTCAGATATGTGCCCCACTGATGGACTAGGCAGTTCCACTAGTGTTCTTAAAGTGAACACAAATATTACATATTCATGATTTATTTTCTGGGTCAAGTGACTCTAGAAACATTTTCACACATCACGTTAGGCTACCTACAGGGAGAGTTTTATTAACAGCATTTCACTGTATTTCCTTTCCTTCATAATGCCAGATTTTTTTTTTTTTTTTTTTTTTTGGTTTTTCGAGACAGGGTTTCTCTGTGTAGTTCTGGCTGTCCTGGAGCTCACTCTGTAGACCAGGCTGGCCTCACAGATTTTTAACCTATACGTCTAATACCATTTTGATAGAAGTACCTAGGCTTCCTTTACACTATCAAATATTCTGTGGCACTGGAGGCTGGGGCTGATGGGTTGTGTTTGTGATAACTTGTGGCCCTAGTTAGCTAATAACAATATAAATGGAGTTTACTCTAAGTTACAGTCTCGATGGTCAATTGACTTAGTTAATATTTTATACCCTTCCGTTTTGGCTCCTTAGGGTTGTGTGTGCTTGCACACGTGCATGCACCACCATATGTTTGCCTAGTTATCCATCGCAATCATAATTAGTCAACAAAACAAGTTTTTTTTAGAACCTGTTTGTGGGGCTGGAGGTTAACAGTGTATACAACTCTTGAAGAAAGCCTGAGTTTGGTTCTCAGCACACACATTGGGTAACTTCAGCACCAGGGGATCTGACTTCCTCTTCTGAACTCTCATGTGTGCCCTCACATGAACATAAATGTATACGCATAATTGAAGACAAAATGAATCTTTAAAAAAAAAACTTGTTTGCGAGGCAGATAGTATAGTGAATTCTTTTCATACCTATTAAACTGCCCTATAGCCTCCAGGTTCAGTGGAGCTCGGAACATCTGCCTCCTGAGTCATCTGCCCTTGAGGCCTCAGGCTGGAGACAGTAATTTGGAGGCAGGGCTGGGCTTAGAAAACTCCAGACTGACCTGGAACATCGCCATCTTAAGGGGCTACTGTGACCTCACACACATGCAAGCATTTTGGAATTTAGGGAAAGGATCCACAGAGATGGGAGGTTGTGGTGGGGGTGGGCATAGAGATGTGTCCCCCGCAGGGCTTGGGCAGATGGCTGGGTTGTAGAAAGGTTATAGGCTGATAGGCCTGGCGGTTACCCAGGGGTTCTGCTCCATCCTGGCCATGCACATAACTTGGTGTACCGAGTATAGATTCAGCTCAGACACTACAGTAGGGCATGGCTTCTCAAAGTCTTCTCCAAGGAAATTGGGGTTTGTATGAAGTGCCTTCCTATAGTCTTGGGCATTTGAATATTCAGTTCTCAGTTGGTGACACTGTTTGGGTAGGTTTAGGAGGTGTGCTTGCAGCAGGAAGTGTTTCACTGGGGAGAGAACTTGAGGTCCCAAAGTCTCTCACCAATCCTAGTGTGCTATCTGCTTTTACATAAAAGATGCAGGCTTCTGACTTCCTGTTCTAGCACCTTGCCTCTCTGTTGTCATGCTTTTGTATTTCTTTGGGACTATAAGCCCAAACAAATTCCTTCTATAGGATATCATAGTCATAGTCTTTTATCATAGTAATAGAAAACATATAGAAATTGGTATCAGAGGTGGGATATTGCTGGGACTGCCCTACCAATGTGGAAAATTTTGAGATTTTGCACGACAAAAGCAGTTAAAAGCTGTAAGCAGGGGCTTAATGGCCATCCTATTAGGATTCTTGAAGACAGTAGTGCTGAGAGCAATGTGGCCTACAGAGGCCCAGCACACAAGAGGTTTCTGAGAGAGCAGTATTAACAACTGAGCTAGAGACCATGCTTGTGATATCTTAGCAAATAATGTGGCCGGCTTCTGCCCTTGCCCTAAGTACTTGCATGAGGCTAAATTTAAAAGGAATCAACTAATTTCTTTAACAGAGGAGATTTCGAGGCAGCTTAATATCAACTCTGTCATGTGGTTATCAGTAATCCCTTTTACTCGGGTCTACAATGAAAAAGAGCAGATGGCCAGAAAGAAACACAAAATGTATAGTTTGGAGAGAAAAAGGACACGAACAACTTAATATTAGAGCCAAGGCTTGTGCTAAAAAAGTGACAAGGAGGCAAACTTTGGAGTGAAGGGAAGGGCAAGACCTCGCCCAGCTAAGCCTCCAACTTGTGAAAGGCCATAAGGCGTTTTCTTTTCTGCTCCTGAAAAGCAATTACACTCAAGCCATTGCTGGTGTTCAAGGGACCAGGGGCCATTTCAAACTGGAAGCTGACCTTGGCAGTGTTGCTTGGCCCTGGATTCAATATGGATGGAAGAGTTAAGGAATAATGGAAAAATGTCCTGCATGGCTTTAAAAACCCACCGTGCCCAGGCTGTGTATGGCCGGGTAGACTCTGTCTGAAGGCTCTGAGAGTCCCTGAGAGACCAAGAGAGTCCCTGGAGCTGTGGAAGTGAATCCTGGGTTGTGTTGGAGATCTTACAGCTGTGGGGTATTTATGAAGGAGAGCTGCACACAGGGAGTGGAACCAACCAAAGAGATGCACACCCAGCTGGAAGGGCAGAGCCATCTAAGCTGATAGACACTGGGCATAGAGCTAGAGAAGTTGATGTTTGCCTTGTTGGTGTTTGGTCTTGCTTTGGCCCAGTATTTCTTCACTACGCCCCCAGTTCCTCCCTTCTAGAATGGTAGTGTAAATTCAGTACCACTGTATGTTGGAAATACGAAATTTACTTTTTGAGTTTTCAGGGGATTACAGTTAAACCAGTGCCTTGAACCACAGAAGAGATTTTGGATTTTTAAATGTCCAGACTGAAAGATTTGGGGGACTTTCAGAAGATGTAGCAATTTGCATTATAATGTCAAGAGACTAAGGGGCCCAGGAGTGGGATGTGGTGGTTTGAGTGAAAAATACTCCCCCGTCCAGTCGCAGGAATTGGAATGTTTGGTTCTCAGTTGGTGGGTGGCGCTGTTTGGGTAGGTTTAGGAACTGTGGCTTTACTGGAGGAAGTATGTCACTTGGGGTGGCATGCTTCCTGCCATCCCTGGTGGTTTTCCGCCTTGTGCTCACAATAAAAAGATCTAAGCTCTCCGCTTCTTGCTCCAGCCGTCATGCTTCCTCTCGACTGCCATCAACACTTATTCTGTCAGCCGTTCCCTGCCCTCCACATCCACCCACCTCCCTCGTACACAAGAGAGATACATGGCAAAAGAAAAACAGTCAGGATGGCAGAGATGGCCTAGCGTTGACACCCGCTGCTCTCGCAGAAGGTTTGGATTCGGTTCCCAGCGCCCACTGCTCTGCTCACGGCCTCCGGTAACTGCAATTGCAGCAGATCTGAAGCCTTTGACCTCTTCGTACATCTGAATGCATGTGGTGCACATAAGCTTACATAGACACAAACACATACATTAAATAAGTCTTCTTTTAAAGCCCTAAAAATTAAAGAATGAACACATTATCCAGCAGTCCTACTACGGGGTATCTATCCCAAGGACTATTCAAATCAGAATCCCAGGAAGATATATGTTCTCATGTGTGTTGCAGCCTTATTCACAATAGCCAAGATGTGGAGACGATGTAGGTGTCTGTCTCCAGAGGAGCGGACTGAGAAAAGGTGACATGTACATACTGCGAACTATCATCAGCCACTCACAACAGAGCTCTTACTGTTCAACCACTCAGACAGACCCTGGAAACGGTACAAGCCAACTAGCCTCAGACAAACAATGCCGCGTGATTCTACTTGTATGAGAACATTAAAACAGGAAATTTGGAGCATGATGTAGGCAGATGATTGTTGCCAGAGAGTAAGGAGTGGAGGCTGCGGGGAGATGTTAGTCAGTGGATGGTAAGTTACAGTCACATAAGAAGAAGTTGTGGACAGCTGGGGCACAATACTGTACTGGTAATTAACAATGTGTTGTGAACTGCAGATGTGCTAAGGGCCGGTGAGATGGCTCAGCTGTGCATACGCAGTGCCCTGATTTGATCTCTGGAGACCCTGAAAAAAGGCAGATGATGCAGGGTGTACCTCTTTAATCCCAACACCCTATGTAAGACGGGAGGCCCAGAGACTGAGAATCGCCTGGAAGCTTATAGGTCAGCCTGCCGGAAGTGCCAGGAAAAACAAGAGAGAATCCACTCCTGAAAGTTGTCCTCTGACCTCCAAACACCTGCTGACATACGTGCACCTGAAGTCACATACAAGTATGAGATAGTAATGTTTAAAACTGTAGTAAGAGCTGCCTGCGCGGTGGTGGCGCACGCCTTTAATCCCAGCACTTGGGAGGCAGAGGCAGGCTGATTTCTGAGTTCGAGGCCAGCCTGGTCTACAGAGTGAGTTCCAGGACAGCCAGGACTACACAGAGAAACCCTGTCTCGAAAAACCAACCAACCAAACAAACAAACTGTAGTAAGAATGTGAATTTATTATTGTACATTACAAGAAGAAGCAAAGGAACACAAACTTTTGGAAATTTTAGATATACTTATTGTCCCCATGGTGACAATTGTTTTATGGATATATATATATATACATGCTTACAGGCATTGATCGCACATGTTGGATATGTGTAAGTTTGGGTATACTAATCTTGCCTCAGGAAGGAAGCATGAACAAGGCCAAATGCTAGGACACTGAGGTGATACAGCAAGGGAAAAACTGAAGAGAGGGCTCAGTGGTTAGAGCACCCACGCAGGCACGCACTGCCCTTGCTGTAGGGCTCTAGTTCAGTTCTCAGTACCCACATGATAGCTCACAACCACCTGTAAGTCCAATTCCAGGGGATCTGGCACCCTCTTCTGGTCAACATGGGCTGTTGTATGTACATGATATACTTACACAACCAGTGCCGCCTTTCCCCCCCACAAGCACATAAATAGAAAATTTAAAAAGTAAATATATTTTTTAAAAAATAGCTGGGGTTGGGGGGTGGTGGTAGGCTGGAGAGATGGCTTAGCAGATAAAGAGCACTGACTGCTCTTCCAGAGGTCCTGAGTTCAATTCCCAGTAACCACATGGTGGCTCACAACCATCTGTAATGGGATCTAATGCCCTCTTCTGGTGTGTCTGAAGACAGCTACAGCTCACATACTTAAAATAAATAAACCTTAAAATAAAAATAGCTAGGGAGTTTGGCATGAAGACCCCAGGTATAGCCCCTGAGGTGACCCACGAAGCCAAGGAGACTGGACAGTTGGAAGTGAGGAGGGTAACATAGCATCAGGGAGTCGGGCTGTATCTCCAGAGCGTGAGTGCCAATGGACTCTGCCCAGCAAAGATGGGTTTAGACACAACTGCAGGTTATCAATAGAAGGTAAAGGTGAGCAGGGAGCCAGACTTACCACCCCCCCAAGGACTGAGGTCTGCTTGAGAACGTCCTGTCTGCTTCCTCTGTTGAGCTTCCGTTGAGCTGTAGGATCGATTCTACCCTCCCAATATTTCGTTTTTTAGGAAACCAGTGGTGGCTCCTTTAGTCTTTCACACTCACTCTGAGATTCCACCCACCAGTTCTGAAGGCCTTCCCTGTCTGACCTACCATATCAGACTGGCGCTACCCAGTGCTTCACTCCGTAGTTTCTTATTCCACACGCTCCACACACTCACTGTGCACCAACTTCCCCTCTGACTTCAAGTCTTGTTTAGTAACATTGATTTCCAGGACCCGATTGTGCCTGTTCTCCTATGGACATCACAGTCCGCACATCCGGTTTTCTTTCTCCTTGATCTTATAGCAGGTATTTATCATTTATCTACCTGTCCCTCAGGGAGGTCTTGGTTCCATAACCAGGGTGGGACAAGGGCTATGCCGTGGCTTTCTGTCCTCTGCTGCATGTCTGTGCCACCAACACCACTCCACTTGCTGAGTGACAGACATAGCCAGCTTCTTGCATTGAATGTCAACGCCATTGGCCTGGGTCCTAGAGTGCCAGGCTCTTCCTGAGAGGACTGGAATTTATAATTACAGAGTCATTAGCTTGGAATGCTAGGAGCACTGACCATCAATCAGGATGTTAGTTGGTGGTTTGGGTTTTGCTTGAGTGATATTTAGACAATTAAACTCATTTTGAGTTAAATGAAAGATCAGAATTGGAATAAAAAAAACACAAAGAGTGTCTCTCTTTTATATGTATGTATGTGTGGTGTGGATGCACATTTGTGTGTGTGTGCAAAGGCGTTGGCCTGGGGGTCTTTCTGCAGTCACCCTCCACCATGTCCACAGTGAGGCAGGTCTCTCACTTGAACAAGGGTTTGCTAATTTGGGTATCCTCCTCACTCTGAGGATCTCTTCCTGAGCTCAGGATTACAGGCAGGCCACCATTGCCTGCCTCGCCTCACACTGATACAGCAACAGCAAGCACATTACTCACAGAGCCATTCCCTAGTCGCCAGAGGGTTTTTTCTCTTAAATTTATTTATTAAGTATTCCACTGGCACTGTATTTACATTGTCTCCCCTCCTGATGCCGCCCCCCCCCATGTCTCTCTCCTCCAATTCATGTTCTATTCCTTAATTATTGTCACATACATGTTTATAAATGCAGCCTGCTGAATTCATTTAGCGTGGCAGCTCCTTTGTATCTAGGGCTGACTTCTTGCTGTGGGAGAACCTGTCTGGGTCTCATCCCTGAAGAACGATGCTTGCTCCTGGCAGCCATTGCTGTACCTGCAGCTCTCCATCTAGGGGTGCAGCCTTGTGAGAACACAGCATCGCTGTGTCTGTCACCGTGATGTCACTGCTCAGGGCTTGTTTAGATGACCACGTCGTTGAGATTTTGTAGTTGCAGAGTCACTGTCATATGTTGCTGGGGCCGGGCATCCGGAGCTCAGTTGTTCTGTGCAGCTTGACCAATTGTGGCTTTTCGTAATTGTCTCAATCTGCTGCAAAAAGAAGTTTCTTTGGCTACCAGATCCAGCCAGACTAGTGAGCCAGGAGGTGGTATCTGGGTGGGTGGCGGTCAGAGGAATTCAGCAGGCGAAGGTGGTTTGTGATCCCCAAGACCAAAACTGGGGATCACAAAAAAGCATCTATCTATCTATCTATCTATCTATCTATCTATCTATCTATCTATCTATCTATCTATCGTGTGTCCCCATGAGCACGCACATATGGAGGTAACAGACTGGAGGAGGTCAGAGAACAACTGGCTAGACTGGTTCTCTCCTTTCACTGTGTGTCTGTGGGAGAGAACTTTACAACTGTGGCATGCCTGCTGAGCAGCCATGGTGTGCTATTATTACTGAAAGCGGATGCAAAGCGACCTTGGGCCCTAGGTGAGAAGCAAGTCTAGCACTTTCTTCAAAAGAAAATTGAACTGGGTGTGGTGGCACACACCTTTAATCCTAGCTCTTGGGAGGCAGAGGCAGGCAGGTCTCTGAGAATCTGAGGCCAGCCTGGTCTACATAGAGAGTTCCAGGCCTGCAGGGCTATATATAGAGATCTTGTTCCTAAATAAATAAATAAATAAATAAATAGAAATAAAGAAAGAAAATTGAGCTATTGGGAATTTTAATTTTTATTAGTTGTTGTCATTGTTGTTGCTATTGTTTTTGCTTTGTTATCTTGAGACACGGTCTCATTATGTACCTTGGGCTGGGCTGAAACTTAGAGATGCCTCTGCCTCTGCCTCTCAAATGGCTGGGATTACAGAGGTGCACCACAAAGCCCAGGCTCATTTTTTTCTTTTTCTTTTTTTTTAAATGATCTTGGTGGTGTGGTATACACACACACACACACACACACACACACACACAGGGATATCAGGAGTTCAAGACTACCATGGTCTACTTTATGAGTTTGGGGCCAGTCTGGGCTACAGGAGACCCTGTACAAAACAAACAAGTTAAGGACCAAATGGCAATGCTTATGCTTTAGAGTGCCACCTCCTAGCTTGTTCCAGACTACTGTGATGTCCAGAGTGTGTGTTGTGATTTTCCTCTCAGCTTTCCTCCTGCCCGACTGCTAAATCATGAAGGGTTATGCTCCATCTTCCTCCCCAACCTCCTGATCTGTCACTAGAGTTGTCTCTGTCTCAGATAGGTTTTAGTTCTGAGTATCTCAAGAAAGAAAAGTAACACCCATCAACCCATCCAATAGTGACACTTTGAAAGCTTGTTCCTTTCCTTGGCCAGGAAGTCTGTGAACAGCAGGCATGGTGGACCCTGCTGTGGCTGCATCTCTGGAGTTGCTACAGGAAAGAGGTTGGGTGACTCCAGAGACAGAGACGCCCCTTGGAGTTTCCTGCCTAGGGACAGCTTGTAATGAATTCTGTGTCTTTTTGCCAAGGAAATAATGAATTTTTAGGTTTTACAGGCATCGGAAGAAGGATTGTATCAGGATGCTATGAAAAAAAAAAAGCAGGGCCACAACCTCCTGCTGTGGCAACCTCCCAGGAGGCAGAGGCAGAAGCAGGTGGCCACATGGTCTGTCAGTGTTACATGGTGAGACCCTGTTTCAAACAACAAGAAGCAAGAACCGGGAAATGGCTCAGCAGGTAGAGTGCTTGCTCTTCAAGCATGAGGAGCTGAGTTGAGCACTCACAGGAAAACCAGGCTTACCTTACATCGCCATGCCAGTGCTGGGCGGAGGGTGGAGGTGGAAAGCTCCAGGGCTTGCCAGCCGGCGTGGCATTAAACAGTGAGCTCCTGCTTCAGTGAGAGGCCCTGCCTGACCCAAACCAGTCCTGAGACAGACTGCAGAGCTTGTGGCAGGTGTGGGGACAGCCTTTCTTTTCTCATCAGAACTAGAGAGCAGCTGTCTGGGCCTTACCACTCTGTCTGAGCTCACTGCTCTCCCCTTTGTCCTCTGCCACCTCCGTGGTTTTTAGCATTTATTGATTGATTGATTGATTTTTGAGACAGAATTTTGTAGCTTCAACTGGCCTGGAGCTCACTATGTAGACTAGGCTGGACTAAAATTCACAGAAATCTGCCTGCCTCTGCCTCCTGAGTTTAAGGGTATGTGCCACTACATCCAACCTATCATTAATTTCTTAAATTGTCTATTTTTGTTTATGAATGTGTGCATGTCCGCTTAAGTATATGACAGGTTTATGCTGGTATCTAAAAGGACAGAAGAGGGCATCAAATCCCCTGGATTTGATGTTATGGGCAGTTATAAGCTGCCAATTTGGCTGCTGGGACCTGAACTAGGCTCCTGTGTGAGTTCTTAACCACTGAGCCCCGTTTCCTGTTTCCAGGCTCCCTTGGCACACACTTGTCTCGGGCAGCCGGACTCGTCTGTCCTTCCCCTAGAACATTCTTCTTCATAGCAGCAGCTCCCTCGCTCTCCTCTTAGCCTCCTTTGGTTCATAGTCATCTCCTCAGTGACAGCTCCCCCCAAACCCCCATGAACACACTACTTAAAACTGTCCCCAACCTTCTTCATCTTCCTCTCTTTTATTTAGAGCACCCTCTTGCCACCAGGGGTCATCTTTTGCCGCATTTGCTATAATGTCACCTCCACCGAGGCTTGTTCAGTGTGCCACCCCAGCAGCCAGACAGGACCAGGCACTTAGCCGGTGCCCAAGATACTTTTTTTTTTTGTTTGAAATAATAGGGTCTCATGTATTCATGTAGCCCAGGCTGATCTCGGATTCATTATATAATTAAGGTGACTTTGAACCTGGGGTTTCAGGTGTGCACTGCTCTGTTTTTCAGAGCTTAGAGATCGGGCTCAGGGCTGTAGGTGTGCCCAGGCTCAGGGCTGTAGGTGTGCCCAGGCTCAGGGCTGTAGGTGTGCCCAGGCTCAGGGCTGTAGGTGTGCCCAGGCTCAGAGTTGTAGGTGTGCCCAGGCTCAGGGGTGTAGGTGTGCCCAGGCTCAGGGGTGTAGGTGTGCCCAGGCTCAGGGTTGTAGGTGTGCCCAGGCTCAGGGCTGTCGGTGTACTGGACCAGCATGCTACCAAGTGAGCTACACCCCCAGGTAATGGAATTTTAAAAATATAGACATAAGCAGAGGCAATATATAGTGTTTTGTTTGTTTGTTTTTTGAAACAGGGTCTCCCTGTGTAGCCCTAGCTGTCCTGGACCTCACTCTGTAAACCAAGCTAGCCTCAGACTCACAGAGATCTGCCTACCTTTGCCTCCAAAGTGCTGGGACTAAAAGAGTGTGCCACCACCCCTAGCTGACAATGTTTTAAAGGATCCAAACGTGCCTCCTTTCCCCACATAAGCTTTGGTTCCAGGGGAGAAGACTGAATGTATCCAGCAATTCTTCCTCTCAAAAGGCAAAGATAACAAGGCTGTCTTCTCAGGCAGAGGGGCCCAGGTGCCTGCCATTGTCCATCTAAACATGCATGGGCCTGTCTTTGCCTGAGCTATGGGATTGCAAGACCCAGGGGAGGTTGCTGGAGCTAGTCTTTTCTGATTGACAGAGACAGGGCAAGGAGAACCTCGGGACACTAAGAGAGAAGGTTGGATTGAGTGAGAAGTACATACGGGTGCGGCCACAGGTCGTTTTACTCAACTCAAAACTACCTCCGTGAATTGTTAATATAGACTAAATGGAACCTAAGTACACTGTACACAGACAGGAGACTAGTTTGCATTTAGGAAAGCTACAAGTCAGGTTTTTGTTTTCTTTTTGGTTTTTCAAGACAGGGTTTCTCTGTGTAGCCCTGGCTGTCCTGGAACTCAGGGTGGCCTCAAACTCAGAAATCCACCTGCCTCTGCGTCCCAAGTGCTGGGATTAAAGGCGTGCGCCACCACTGCCTGGCTACAAGTCAGTTTTTAAACAATAAATTTATTGAGATTTGCATACCACACAGTCCATGCTTTTCATGGGGACAGCTAAGTGGTTTTCAGTATATTTGAAAGGTTATGCCACCGTTACTACAGTCTAAATTTGTGACATTGTCATCAACCCATTGGCAGCTACACCCATTCCTCTTGCCCCCAACCTTCTCTCTGTATCTAGACTTACCACAAGTAGACACATGGTCTTTGTGATCCGCTTCTTCCGTGAGGCATGATGTTTCAAGTTACATCCGTTTGGGTTGTAACTTCTTTTAGCACTTTATTCTCTTGCTTATGACCAAATATTAACCCACTAGGTAGATGGATATACCACATTTTGTTTATCTATTCACTGGTCTATGAACCTGTAGGGTTTTTTCTATCAATCACCAGCAAGCCAGCTGAAATGTAACAAAATGCTTGGTGTCGGTGGAGTTTTAAAAAAATGGAGGCACTGTGGCTTCCCTGACCATTGGTACAACGCTTGGAGATAGTAGGTACGTCTACCAAGGCCATCGTCTTCTGTTCTGGTGTAGGATGTGTTTCTATGTTGTTGATCTGTGGGTCAAGTATGAGTGGTTGACCTTGCAACTTGAGAGCTTCCTCAAGTTGCAACCACAGAGTTCCCTGAACCCCTCTTCTCTCTAGTCTTCGTCTTCGGTCTGCTATGATGTCAGGAAGTCTCCTCTCCTGTCCTGCGCCATCATTGCTGCTTTCTGTGAATGCTGGCTGGCTCAGCGTCTGGGAGTTGGGAGCCCTTTGCCATGTAACTGGAGAGGATGGGCGCTGTGAATGGGAGCACCTGCTCGGGTGTGCAGTGGTCTGTGCAGGCGGGGTGATGGGGATCAGGTTTAAATCACCGCCAAGCTTGGCTTTCTCCCATTATTGCTTCTGAAAGCAGCAGGCTGACCTCACTAGAAAAAAAAAGTCCCTGAATTCTGATAAAAACATAAACCACAGATTTCCTTTCCTCTTAGAACAACAGGTGCCCAGCTCTGCAAAACAGGATTTTTGAATACCCTCAGGCTGCCAGGAGCCCCTAGGGCAAAAGCTTCCCCTCTGTGTGTCACAGCCTTGAGGCTCTGCGGTTAGGGTTTGGGGACTGGACGGGACTGGACTTGTTATCGCAAGTCCTGTGGATAACAATGTGGCCTCTTCATCCTTTGTCCAGTTGTCAACCTCTGATTTCCCGATGATGATCGGGTGATCTGCCATTAGCAGGTACTCCATCCAGTGTGTTCACTGCCTCTCAGTTGTCTCTGTTTATTGTCTGCAGAGACAGTGGTGAACAGAGAATAAAAGGAAATTAAGATAGGAAGCTGGGGAGGGCAGGAAGAGCAAATCCCCAGTCTGGCAAAATGAGAGGTGATGTAACTTGAGCCAGGCTGACTGAGAACTTCTGAATGTTGGGAGAAGGAGGCTGAGATTCCTCTGGGGTTCTCCCCTGACATCACCAGACATGGTCAGCAGAGGCTTTTCTACCCTGCAAAGAAAGAGATAAACAGATGGTTTCTTAAAGTTAGGGGTAAGGATTAGAAGGTTGGGGCATTCCCATGGAGACAGACTTGCACCTCATAAACATTAGCTCCCCTCCACTACCACCCTAGCCCCTAATAAGGTCTTGTTGTCTAGCCTAGGCTATCTTGATCCTCTCTTACTGAGACTGAGATTACAGGCATTCACCAACATACCCAGTTATTTACATTTCCTGTAAGTGGGATTGCAGGAGTGGGAAATGATAACATTTGTAGGGACACTTGAGGCTGGTGGAGACCTCAGACACCCCAACTCACTGTGAGTCAAAAGAAGCTCCCACGGGAAGCTCTAGTGTGGCTCTCCTCTCAGCCCGAGCGCTGGGAGATCCCGGTTGAAAGTGCCCTTCCTCCATGAGCTCTTAGCCTGTTAAGTTCGGAAGAGAGGTCTGGAAGCCCCTGAGCTCACACGTCCTGCAGATAGCCGACCATCTAGTTTCCCCTCCTCCACATACCACAGATCCTGGTCAGGAGCCTGGGCCTTGGCAGTTAACTCTGAAGTTGGACAGCTCCACTAATGACAATTTCTTTAGCTGTTAGCGTCTCCAATCCAGCAATTGGATCCACCTGCTGCTCCCCCATGCATCTGCACTTCCACAGCCCAGGCTCCAACTCAGTGGTTCTCAGCTCGTGGGGGCAAGGGTTGAATGATCCTTTCACAGGGGTCACATATCAGATATCTTGCATATCAGATATTTACAGAGAGACTCATCATGGCAGCGAAGTTACAGTTACGAAGTAGCAACGAGAATGAGTTTATGGGGTGTGTGTGTGTGTGTGTGTGTGGAGGGGGGGTCACCACAACATGAGGAACTGTATTAAAGCACCCCAAGCATTAGGAAGGTTGAGAACCACTGTTTTAGCTTCTGTTGTCTCAGGGAAATTAGTTATCACATGAATAATAAATACCCTCTCGCTCACCCCTCCCAACCCATCAGAATGCTGTTTTTCTGCAGGTTACACTCTCAGAGAAATCAGTGAATCCTGGAAGTCTTACTCCATGTGGCTTGCTGTGACAGTGGCATAGATGTAGAAGCTTACGAGCCAGCTGCTTATTCCTTATGGTTTTAAAGGGTGGATGGGGAAAGGTCAGGGTACCAGCACCGTCTGGTTTGGGTTGGTGACAGACTGCTGGCTTCTGCCACATTCCTACTTGGCGGCGTAGTTCCCTGGCCCCATCCATGTGGATTTACCTCCATAGCTTAATCTCCTCCCGAAGTTCCACCTCCAGATCCGGTCATATTAGATTTCAGCCAAGGAATTTGGGGGTAAGAGCATGAACATTCAGCCCATAATTCTTAATGTATTTACCATATGGTTAATTTGTCTTGTTTGTGTGAGAACGGGTCTCACTACACAGATGTTGCTGTTCTGGAATTCACTATGTAAACTATAGTGTAGACCATAGATGTAGCTAGCTGTGACCTCACAGACATCTGTCTGTCTGCCGTGTGATGGGCTCAAGGTGTGATCCACCACATCTGGGTTTATTTAAATTGTTAAAATATGTAATTGATATCTGTCACATTATGTGACAAAGGAAAAGATGATGGTCCTACAGTCCAACAAACTCACTTTTTGCTTTGTTTGTGGTACTGGGGATTGGACACAGGGCCTCCCTCCATGCTTACCGAGCACAGAACCACTGAGCAACACCACCAGCCTTACACTTTAGTTAAGTGTGCGTTCATGCATGCGTGTGTGTGCGTGTGTAGGTCAGAGGTCGGCCTTGTTCTCAGGTGCCTTTATGCACTGAGCCAACTCCCTGTCGCTCTTACTTTTGAAACAGAGTACCAGTAAGTTGTACAAGTGGGCTTTGCATTACTCCGTAGCACAGGCTGGCCTTGAATGTGTAATCCCTCTGCCTTAGCCACCTGAGTAATTGGACTTATCAGCAGATCAGGGCCCCAAATCCACTTTCATCGAATACTTCCTTTATCTATATTCTGACTCATCCATATCTTGTATAGTTATTATCAGAGGAATTTGGGGTGGTTTCTCCTCTCTGGTATTCGTGATAGTTTCTACCATAAGTCTGGTCACTGGAGGCGAAAATTGAAGAATTTGGATACCCTGTAGCTACAGTGGGTGTTAGGATTGCAGCAGTCAGTTGTGTGGAAAGTATAGACTGCCACATATTTTAACCAGGGACATAGGATCTGGAGAGCAGGCTCCACTCCTCAGAAAAAGCAAAGGGCATGAAGTGTGTCAAGAGGTAGGACCAGGTTCTGGGGCCCCATATGTCGAAGTACTGCGTATCATGGAAAGGACTGAGATTTTAACCCTTCGGAAGGGATTAAAAAAACCAACAACCAGCATTTTTGTTTTGTGTTGTTTTGTATTTTGGAGACAGGTTTTCTCTATGTTGTCTTGGCTGTTCTGGAACTCACTCTGTAAACCAGGCTAGCTTTGATCTCAGGGATCTGTCTGCCTCTGCCTCACGAATTCTGGGACTAAAGGCATACACTACCACCTCCTGGCTTAAAACAACATCTTTACATCCTTTCTAGAACTTCCTGTCTTTTCACCTACTGTTGGGGGGCTGTTCTCTTAGCTTCCTCTCATGGTAGCCAGTGTAGTTTGTTTTGTGAGCTGTTTCCTCCTTCCCCGCCCCCCCCCCCCCATCACCAGTCAGTCTTGCCGTTGATGGAGGCATTAGTTCTCACACGTCTCTTTTCTCCTTGTTCTCTCCCCTCAAGTCACTGTGAATCCTTCCTGTGTGCTGGTTTCCAGAAGGGAGAAGAAACAAACATTCACCCTCCGTTCCAGAGAGCTTACCTTTTAGCATCAGCCCTTTTTAGCAAGTTGTCTAGTTTTCTTTAAAGATTTATTTTTTAATGTAAAGATTTGTTTTTATTTTTAATGCGTATATGTGTGCATGTGTGTGAGTGGGCACTTGCATTCATGGAAAGAGACCAGGGGAGAGTGTTGGAGCTGGAATTACAGGCAGTTGTGAGTTGCCCAGTATGGATACTCAAACCTAAACTCGGGTCTTCTCTAAGAACATCAAGTACTGTTAACTGCTGAGCTGTCTGTCCAGCCTTTGGATGTTTGTCCATTTGGTAGAGATGAAAACTGAGACCTGCCAGTGTTTTCATGCCTAATCACACCTCCAGGACCTGAGGTTAGTGCAGCACTCACTGATGCCTTGCCTTGTGTTTCACATCCATCCTGTCTAGTTTTCAGAACTTCTGAGACGATTGTGTTAGGCATCTGAAGGTAGGGTCACTTTTTTGCTTCACCTGGCCCCACTGTCCTTGAGTTTAAGCTCCTAGTGTTTGAATCTAAAAGTCTTCGGATGTGAACATAAGAATTTAAATTTTTTTCTAGGAATCACATGTGTTTATTTGTGTGTGTGTGTGGCAAGGGGGCATGCACCATGGCATCCATCTGAGGTCAGAGGATAACTCTCAGGAGTTGGTTCTCTCCTTCTACCATGTGGGTCCTGACTCAGGTTATCAGGCTCCAGGCAGGGCACCTTCACCTGCTGAGCTATCTCACTGGCCTGCTCTTTCTCTCTCTTTCTCTCCTTCCTTCCTTCCTTCCTTCCTTCCTTCCTTCCTTCCTTCCTTCCTTCCTTCC
>NW_021604591.1:13262271-13281966 GCF_004785775.1 Grammomys surdaster
TCCTTCCTTCCTTCCTTCCTTCCTTCCTTCCTTCCTTCCTTCCTTCCCATGTGTAGAAGCCAGAGGTCAACATGTTCCTTAAATGTTCTTCTACCTTATCATTGGAGGCACGGTCTATCACTGAATTCGCTGCCCACTGATTGGCTGGATTGGTTGGCTATCGAACACTGGAGATCCACCTATTCCCACCTCGTCCAGTGTATTTTTTATTTTTATTTTTTTACATCAGTGCTTGAGATCCAAAGTCAGGTCCTCTTGCTTGCATACATAGCAGGCACTTTGCCAATGGAGCCATTTCTCCAGCTCCACTCCAACACTTTTGAGGCAGGATCTGACTAAGCCAGCTCCTGGCTGGCCTGGAACTCACTGTACAGACCGGATCAGGCTGGCCTCACACATGTGGTCAGCCTCCTGTTTTTGCTTCCCAAGTGCTGGGATGCTGGGAGATGGGGGGTGGAACGTGTGTTCCTAACTCTAGGTGATTCTGTTGCTTGCCAGAATTAATAAACCTCTGGACTGTCATATCACTCAGATTTTGCCCCCCCCCTCCGCCCCCTCACCTTCAAAAAACCAAACAGAATAAATAAGACTAGCCTCAAGCCCTGTGTCTAAAAGGAATTTTCTTTGCAGTGTAGAGCAGTTAAGTGATGCTGGCTAAAGTCCCAGAGTCAGACTGCCCCCTTCCTCTACCGATGCCCTTGCTCTGGAGGCTGAAATGCGTCTTTACCTGGCAGTGCAGGAGTTTGTTGAAAGACTGTGGGCTGGTAGGAGAGCCCTGCCATAGTGTCAGTTTGCCTCCCTCTTTAGCTTGTGGAATGTGCTGAGCTAAGTGTTTTCCATGGCAAACACATAAAAAAGATTTCTCATCCTTTTCTGAAAGAAGGGTAGAAAAAAGTCTTCTGTCGACAGTCAAAACTTGTTAGATGCTATGTCCCAAACCTCTAGTCACGCTCTGTCCTTTGTACTTTTCTCTCTGGTGACTTTCTCTGCTTCTAAAGATCTCTGGAATTAATTTTTAATGGTTGCATGTGTGGGGTGAGTCTGGCTATCCCGCGTGGGTGTTACCACACAGGACATGGTTCAGCAGGGTCTTGGAAACAGCTCCAGGGCTGAGGAGGCAGGAGGGACAGAAAGACATCATCTGGGGACAGCATTCAGGACCCCCACCCCTTTGAGAGAGGAGGACAGAAATGTGGGTTCAGTGATTCAGTGTTGTGCCCTGAAGCTTTTGACTTGCAAAATGCTCTGTGGTTAACTTTGGGGTAGCAGTGTGGTTGCTGAGGGCCCAGCTGCCTGTTGGGTGTGTCCATTTGCTCTAGTAGGACAGAACCAACTTATTATATATGTGGGAATCCACCCACAGATTTCTTGTGTGTTTGTGTAAGAATATGTTCATGTGTATGTAGATTCACATGTGTGTGCACATCCATGCGGAAGTCAGAGGAAGTCATTTTCAGTTGCTACACACCTTTGAAGTTTCCTTGTGTGTGTGTGTTGTTCGTGTGTATATTTATGCATATTTGCATGGGCATGTGTACCGGTATGTGGGTGCACATGTGCGTGTAGCACGTGGACATACAGTTGTTGAGGCTGACATCAGGAACCTTCCTTGAGTGCATCCCACCTTCACATTAAGGCACAGTCTTTCAGATGAACCCACCACACCCCAGAGCTTGCTTCTGTGACTAGTCTAGCTGGCAGCTCACTCCGGGGACCCCGAGCCAGAATAACAGGTGAGCTGCAACATCTCCCCAGCACTTAGGAGGGTCTGGGGATGCAGACTCCCATCCTCACACACGTTGCTTGCAGGACAGAAAAGAAAGAGCACTATAACCGAGTCATCTCCGGCTGGTCTGTAGGCTTGACTGGCCAGGAACTCTCACAGATCTTTCTGTCTTCTCCCCACTGCTGGGATTAGACGCCTACCATGCCTGGCCTCCCTCCCTCCCTCTCTTTCTTTCTTCCTTTCTTTTATATTTATTATTTTTGCATCCTGTGGGTGGGGGGTGGGGAGGCTGAATGGGATTGCATGTGTGTCTGTGGCAGCCTGAAGAGGGTGTCTGATCCCTGGACCTGGAGTTACATGCAGCTGTGGGCGCCCAGCTTGGGAGCTGAGAACTAAGCTTGGGTCCTCTGGCAGAGCCAGATTTGCTCTTTAACGCTGGTGCCTCTCTCCAGTCCCCAGAGCTGACTTTTTAACCATGTCCGTTCTAGGGTCAGCTTCATCCTCAAGCTTGGAAAGCAAGCCCTTTATAGACTGGGCGGTCTCCCCAAGCCGCGCTCACAGATTCCTAGTAACTCTCATCTGAGCAAATCTTTTCGATTCACACTGAAACCTTAGAATGATATTCTACACCATCTGGCTCCCAGTAGGCTCTCATACTTGCCCTTTATGTTCCTGGTGGCCTCCAGAGCGAGGAAGTGACAGCTGACCTGTGGGCTGTTTCCTGTGTTCCAGGCACTACTCCAAGTATCTGTCTACCCTTTCATGTACAGCAGCCCTAGAAGGGCTGACCCCACTTCACAGATGGAAAGACTGAGATGTTGTGAGGTCACATGATTTGTTCAGCATCATATAGCCAGCAAACAGCATGAAGTCAATTGGCTTCCTCACTGCCAACATTGAACATGAATAATTCCCAGCCTCAATCTGAGAAGAGCACTTGACGGTGGCCCCTTGTCCTGGCATCTTGCATAGCTTTGCCAAAGGCTTCAAATGCTTCTCCTCTACAATTTCTAAGGGAGGCTTTGGGTGGTTTCAGGTTCCATAGACCTCAGGGCTCTGCCTGGCAGCCATTCTGGTGGGACTAGAGAAGGGCCTTCCCAAAGAGGAGGTTCTTGAACAATGACTGAATGGCCTGCACATTTTGAATGGGATGTGAAAGCATTCCTGCTCAGCCTGGAGAGTGGCCAGAGACTAGGTATAAATCAATAAATCATAAACCATCCCCCGGGAAATCTGGACTTATATCTGCAATCCTGCACTTGTATCTGCACTCTGGGGGCTGAGGCAACCTGGGCTAACATAGTGATATGGATTGGGCTGAGGAGACAGATAATTCAGTGGGAATACTAGAAGTATGAGGACCTGAATTTGGATACTGAGAATGACAGATCCTCAAAATCCACTGGCCGGCCACCCTCTTCAGGTCAGTCATCAATGAGAAACACTGTCTTTAAAAAACAAAAAGGAGAGACCAATAAAAGACACTTAACATGCACACACGTGTAAACCCCTTCTCCATACCACACGTGTTTACACACACACACACCAAGCAAGCAAGCAAACAATCCGTAGAACAGTTTCAAGAGTCTTCTTTTTTGTGGACAAAATAATCACTGAGAACAGAGCCTGGCTGGAGCAAAGGGACATATTTTTGAAGGGAGAGACCTAGAACATGCTGAGTCCTAGAAGATGACAACCTGCTGGCTACAGGCCAAGTCTAAGATCTATGGTCGCTGGGACACATGCACAGTATTTTCTGAGTGTGTTTCTGGGTTGCTCTCTGTACCCCACCGGCCCGTTGTTAGGCAACATTTGGCAGATCAGTTTAATAAGTGTCATGTGTTCTTGTCCCATGGCTGGGTGTATGTACAAGGTGTTCCAAACACAGGACACAGCTTCGAGAATCATATACGGATATATAGGAGGATGATAAACTTCTGTGCAGTGGGTTAACCCCACGGACTCCATGAAACCCGAGGCTACCTTGGGCGGCACTTCAGATACAGAGCACTAAGTCACACTTGGAGAAGGCAGGGTGCAGAGAGGAACTTAAGTAAGTGGAGTAGATGGAGAGGAAAGGGAAAGATGGTTGAGTTTGACAAGATCTGTCTGAGCTTGACTGTCAGATAGATACCCAAGCCTCTGCCCTGGCTGGGTTTGCAGTTCTAACTACTAACCTGTGAGAGCCTGGCAACTCTGACATTCATTCTTTGTGAGCTGAAGTCTTGAAGGAAGCACTGGACACTCTTAGCTGAGAAGTGGCGGGCACCCGAACTGGCGCCAGGAGACGAGGGCGGCAGGAATGTGTCAACACCAGCAGCTGGCTGATATCTGATCCTGGCTTTCCGTGACTTCCGCTTCAGCCATTGTTAGCATACCAAGCAGGCTGTGAATGAATGAATGAAGTGGTTAGAGGGTTCTGCATGGGTTCTCCCAGCCAGGACAGAATAACCCTGCCTGTCTAGCGCTTGGGGCTTGTCCAGCCTGCCTTTTGGGACTGGGAAACCTGTTTTAAGTAATAGCCTCAATAAGTGCTTTAGACTCAAAGGCAGTGATTATTGTTGGCTTTGTTGGGACCGAATCACTGCTTTACAAGATAACTCCCCCAAAAGGCTTCTTAACACAACAAAAGTTTACCTTTTGTGCATGGTACAGTCAATGTAAACTTGTAGCAAGCATATTGCCCATTGGTACGGAGACTCAAGCCTTTCTTGAGTTCATTTGTCTTCCTGAACAGTAATATTCATGGTGAGTAAGTCTCAATATTACCCAAGGATGAAGAATTTTGGGCTGGGTAGTTAGCTCAGTTGGTTAAGTACTTGCTTTGTAAGTATGAAGGTCCAAGTTCAATTCCCCAGAGCTCACATGAAATTGTGTGCCTGTACTCACAGGCTGTGGGAGACAGAGACAGCAGAGTTCCTAGGCTTGCTGGCCAGCTAGCCTAGCCAAATTGCTGATCTCTAGGCTCACTGAAAGACCCTGTCTCAAAAACCTAAGGTGAAGAATAACTGAGGAGACAGCAAGCTACATAGATTGGGCTCTGGCCTCTAAATGGGCATACATAACAAAACCCCATATTTATTTATTTCTCCTCCCCTGCCCCATTTTTCTCTTCTTTCTTATTTGATTTTCCAAGACTGGGTTTCTCTGTGTTGCCCTGGCTGGCCTGGAACTCACTCTGCAGACCAGGCTGGCCTTGAACTCAGAGACTGCTTGTTTCTGCTTCCCACGTGCTGGGATTAAAGACTTGCACTTCAGCCATCACCCAGCAAAGAAAACATGTCGTTTTAATTTTTTTTTAATAATTTATTTTTATTTTATGTGCATTAGTGTTTTGCCTACATGTGTGTCTGGCAGGCAGTTGTGAGTTGCTATGTAGGTGCTGGGAATTTAACTCGGGTCCTCTGGAAGAGCAGCCAGTTCTCTTAGCCAGTTCAGCCATCTCTCCAGTCTAAAACCTCCATGTTTCTAAAGTCCTACTTCATTGTAGAAAGCCTGAGAATTGCATGGCTAGGAGGTTCCCAGTGGCAGCAGCTGCTGGCCCGGAGAACACCCATTGAGAAACCTTGCCCTAGGGCTTGTTAGTTCCCCCTTGAAGGGCTGCTTCCAGCCAAGAGATGAGGGAGAAGAGCAAATGGAGGTTAGGTGCAATGACCCTACTTTCAACCCCAAGGGACTTCATCAGTGCAGTCCTTTCATGTGCCCAGAAGGAAGGTAGCGTGACATTGTTTCTGCTACACTTAGAAAGGCAGCACAGAGCCTGGTCTAACATGGTCTTCACCTTGCTAGTTCATCTCCCACTGAATTCCAACTAAGAGGTTCACTTACTAATAGGCACAATGGTGTTGGGAGATGGCTTCTTTGGGAAAGTGCTTGCCATGCAAGTGTGAGGACCTGAGTTCAAATCTCCAGTATCCACATACAAAAATAGGCACAGCAGCATGCTCCTGTAATCCCGTACTAGAAAGGGAGAGACAGAAGGACCCCTGGGACTTTATAGGCAGCCAGTTGAGCCAAATTGGTGTGCTCCAGGTTCAATGAGAGACCCTGACTATAAAATATAGAGTTTGAGGAAGATATCAGCACTGGCCATGGCTTCTGCATAAATGTACACATGTGGACATCCACTTGCACATGTGCACGTGCACACATGCATGCATACACACACAGATGCCAAAAGACAAAGAAGACGGATCATGGCTAGAACCATTATTGAACGTCCCGTTCTGTGTGTGAGTCATCAACAGCAGGCATCTCAGGGCCTGGAGAGATGGACCTGCTCTTAGAGAACACTTGCCATTCTTGCAGAGAACAGAGTTTAGTTCCCAGTACCATCATGGGTCAGGGGGCAGCTCACAATTGTTGTAGCACAAGCTCCAGGGCACCAGCATGTCCAAATATACACATACAGGCATATACATACACATAACTTAAAACAAGCAGGTTCCTCAGGCAGAGAGATGGTTCTGATGTTCAAGCCCAGCCACTGTATCCTGGGCCAAAGGAAGAACACTGTACATTGTAGTCATATCGTTCTTGCGTATAATGGACTTTGACTCTAGTGATTCCTTTTTGGTGTCTTTTCTTGTCATCATTGTCTCTTGACAACACTTGCCTAAATGGGGTTTATTTTTTATTCATGTCATAGTTCAGCCCTGATTTTAAGGGATCGTCACTGTGGCATGGTCAGTGAGAGACAAAAGGGTCTTCAGTGAAATAAAGGAGAGTTTGGGTTGGTGTGGAGGTGGGTGTATCGGGCATAGGCTCCGACTAGTACTGCTCGGATCACTACCAGAACTCCAGGCTCACCTGTCGGGGATGGGGTCAGGGGGTCACGGCTTGAACAAAAGTGAAGGAGGCAGAGGTGAGACTGGAGATGCGGGGAACACCGAGTCTCACCCTCTGAGACCTGTGTAGGCTGAGGGAGTAGAGTTGGTGTTGCATGTAGGTTCCGGAGTGGAGTGTGACTTGGAGCACATACTGACTGGAGCCACTTATGTGGAGCTTGCCCATCCCGCGTTAAGGAATTATCCTTCGGGAAGAAATTAGATGACAAGAATGAGGAAGTGACCTGACTGGAAGTCTCCAGCCGGCAGAGCCTCCAGGGCCAGGGAGGATTTGAGTGTCAGAAGCAGAGGGAGGTGAGGGTGGGGGCTTCAGTCAGCAGATGAGTGTGGGATGGGCAGGAAGGGCCCTGACAGCTAGGGAGAAGGCATGGACCCGGTCTCTGAGGGTGAACAGGAGACAGGTAGAGGTGGTGTTCTGGAAAACACAGTTTGTCAGACAGGTCTGTGGGATCACATGTGGTAACGGTGACCCAGAGGCAGGGAATCAGAGGATGGGGCAAATGTAATGTCAGCTCACAGGCCAAGGCCAGTGACCCCTAGGAGTTCAACATGTATGTAGTGGTGATTACAGAAGTCTGCATCTCTGGCCCTCGGAGCACGGATGTCGGCGGGCAGCTTCCTCACGGGACAGCATGGTGGAGGATGACCTCCTCAGCCCCACTCTTCATGTCCCTTTCTCCCTCCAGGCCTCTGCTGCCCTTCCCGAGCCCACTAGGCATGAAACCAGAGCCTTTCTGTTTGATTTGGCCTGTGATCTCTTCTTAGGGCCAGGTGTGCTGGGCTCTTAAAGGACTTACCTCTTCTTACCCCTGTAAGGCAAAGACTCTCACCATCTGCTCCGGTATTTGAGAAATGAGGAAACAAGCTCCCAGGCTCAGAGAGGTCATGGCCTGCCTTGAGTTCTCTTAGCAAAGTTCAGCACAGGGCTCTGTCTACATCTGGGCGACTTGACTCCGCCCACAGAGCACATGACCTCCTATTGTTCAGGATCTCAACAGCTTCATGATGAATCCTGTGTGGCTTAAGAAATGAAGCTAGGAGTTTCTAGGCAGGGTAGGGATTGAGACTGAGGGAGACACCATTTTCAAGCAAGTGTGCCCTGGTAATCACCAGAGAGTTGACAGTCGCCAGCTTGTGCGCTAGAGCAACTTAGGAACTTGGGAAGCCTCAGCAAAGGGTCCTACTGGGCTGTAGCACAGTGTAGGTACCTGGGGAAAGAGCTGTGGGTTCTGAATGGCCACCAGCTGCAGGAAGGGTCGTCTTGATTGCTGTGGATCTCCTTACAGAGGTTGCATCTGAGTGACAGGATCAAGAGATTTCTACTTGAGGTGTTATAATGTTCTGGCAATCCCTGGCTTGGGGTTAGAGGGTATTACAAAGAAGCAGCTTGTGACCTGTAGTATTTTGTGTGTTGAGTGTGGGTGTGTATACATGTGTGTACAGGTGCAGATGTGTACTCGTGTAGGTCGGGAATCAGAGGACAGACAACCTTGAGTGTTGGTCCTCAAAAGGCCTTTTCATTTTTTTGTTTGAGACCGAGTCAGTCACTGGCCTGGAACTTTGCCAAGTAGGCTAGGCTAGCTGACCAGTGAGCTCTGGGAATCCGCCTGTTTCCACCTTCACCTTCCATCTAGTCACTCCTGAGATTACATGGTACCACCGTGGCCAGGTTTTTATGTGGGTTCTCATGGGAGCAAAGCAAATGCTTTACCAACTGAACCATTTCCTCAGCCATGTGGTGGGTTTTGTTGTTTGTTTTGTTTTGTTTTAACTTGTTCATAGTGTAATATTGGGAATATTACAATCTGACTAGTTAAGGCCTTGCCTTCTGGTCAGACTGTTCTCTGGTGCCTTATTGATTGTGAGACTTATACCCTGGGACCATAAGAGATTGCTTTTCTTTTCTCTTCTCCGCTCTTTTTCTCTTCTCTTCTCTTCTCTTCTCTTCTCTCCTCTCCTCTCCTCTCCTCTCCTCTCCTCTCCTCTCCTCTCCTCCCTCTCCTCTCCTCTCTTCTCCTCTTTCCTCTCCTCTTCTCTGCTCTCCCCTCCGCTCCCCTCCCCTCCTCTCTTCTCTCCTCTTCTCTCTTCTTTGAGACAGTGTGTGTGTGTGTGTGTGTGTGTGTGTGTGTGTGTGTGTGTAACCCTGACCCCTGACTGTCCTGGAACTTTTAGACCAGGTTGGCCTTAAACTCACAGAGCTCCTCCTGCTCCTGCCTCCTGAATGCTGGGATTACAGGTGTGCACCACCCAGGCTGTTAAGTATTTCTTGGTCAGCAGTGAAAATGAGGACTATTCCCCTTCCTCTCCAAAAAAAAAGCATGAAAAACAAAACAAAACAAACAAACAACTGAGCTGTTGTGTTTTCTCCTCACTGTCAAGGGGCACCAAGCAGAATTGGAACTCTGATCCCCTTCCCTTCCGTGAGACAAGTAACCCATGATAACTGTTGGGCTCCTGGAACCCCACACTTGTTAGATTTAAACACCCATTCTCATTCTTTCTGTGCTGTTCTTTCACAGAACACAAATTCATGTCTTGGAAAGTGTCCTCGCCACCACCTTTTGGCTCCCATTGCGTCTTCTGAATCAGCAGAGATGATCAACTTATTTCTCAAAAGTTTTAAGGCCCAAAGTGAATCCCCACCAGCAGATGCCGAAACAGTGCAGGGCTTTCCTCCTGTAGTCAAGGAGGCGTAGCTCGTAGCTCGACAGAGTGTTATCTTTCTCTGTGACCTCTCTGACCCCTCCGCTCCAAGGGCACACTCATTTTTCCCTTTAGCACTTCCTCTCAGAACCTCCTTGGTTGCTGCCTGGAGGGGACTTGATCCTCTGAGTCCTCAAGGTTGAGGGCTCTCACTTCTCTCTTCTCAAAGAAATAGTCTGCATGATTCCTTAAGCCAAAGATATGACTGTCTACTATGGAATTCCAGTCATCTGGGGCAGGCTGCAGGAAGAAAGGAGGATTCAGAAAGAGACTCTTCCGGCATTCTGTGATTGCAGTTCCATTCTCTGCATACATTATGCTTTATGGTGACCCATTAGTGTGTGTGTACATATGTGTGCTAGCATGTATGGAGACGAGAGGAAAACCCTGGCACTTTGTGAGTGCTATTCAGCTTGGGTTTTGTTTTAAATATTTACTTTTATTTTTGTCATGTGTATGTGTATACATGTTAGTATACACATATATGTCCTTGGGTTGCAGAAGCCAAAAGAGGGTGCTATAGAAGGTTGGAGTCACCTGATATGAGTGTTGGGACTTGAACTTGGGTCCTCGTAAGAGCAGCAAGCACTCTTAAGGACAGATCAGTCTCACCAGACCCCATCTTGGTTTTGAGACAGAGTCTTTCATTAGTCTGAACTTGCCAGGAAGCCTTGGAATCTGCCCGTCTCTGCCTTCCCAGCTCTGAGATGACATGCACACATCACAACATGTTTTTAATGTAGATTTGGGGGGATTGAATTCAGGTCCTTCTGCTTGCAGCACAGCATTTTACCAAATGAGTTGTCACCTTGACCCTACATTGACCCATTTTGAGTGAGCTTTTGTGTGGATCAATAAGGTTGAAATCGATTACTTCTCTTTTTGTGGGCGTTCAATGGCTGAAGCATCTTTGTTGAAAAGGCTACTCCTTACAATTGAATTGCTTAGGCACACTCACACCTGAACATTTTGTGCTATGGGGAAGGGATGGGTTGTTTCTGATTTCTCTGTTGTGTGTTATTGATCACCCCTTCACTAATACCATGTTGTTACAATTAATATTGTACACAACAAGTCCTTTATAGGAAGGAACTTTCCTTTATTATTTTCCAAGTTTTCCTCTTCTATAGAGAATCCATAGGAAGCCTAGATAGTTTATAAAATGAGAGTCGTAACTGTCCAGACCTGGAAAAACTAAGTGTTCTTCCAGTATGCTCACATAGAATCTTACACCTGTGAATGCCCGTCACCCCTTCATTCAGACTTTACAATCTGAAAAAGTCTCAGGTGGTTATTTATAGTATACAAATGACCAATAAAAAGGAATGCACCAATATAGACAAACTTCAGGGAAATTATAGTACATGAAAAATGCAGGTCTCCAAAGGCTACATATTACACTGCTCCTTTGTTTTTTGTTGAGGCAGAATTCCAGGGCAGCCCAGATTGGCTTCAGACTTATTGTAGTGGTTTGAATATTTATGGTTCCACCCCCCTCCCCCTTAGACACATGAATTTGAATGCCTGGCTCATAGGGAGTGGTACTATTGGGAGGTATGGCCTGGTTGGAGTGGGTGTGGCTTTGTTGGAGGAAGTGTGTCACTGTGGGGTGGGCTTTAAGGTTTCCTATGCTCAAGCCACACCTAGCGTGGCACAGTCTCCTGCTGCCTGCAGATCAAGATGTAGAACTGCCAGCTGCTTCCCCAGCACCATGTCTGCCTGCACTGTTTCCCACCACAATGATAATGAACCTAAGCTTCTGAAACTGTAAGCCAACCTCAGTTAAATGCTTTCCTTTATTAGAGTTGGCTTGGTCATGGTGTCTTTATGCAGCAATAAAAACACTAAGACACTCATGATTTTCCTGTCTGAGGCTCCCAAGTACTGTGACCCCCCAACCATAAAAGTATTTTTGTTGCTACTTAATAACTGTAATTTTGTTACCGTTATGAACTGTAATGTAAATATCTGTGTTTTCCAATGGTCTTAGATGACCTCTATGAAAGGGTCATTCAACTCCCAAAGAGGATGCAACTTATGTTGAGAACTGATGCCGTAAAGGGGATTATATGAGGGTGTTTTGTGATGATGTGATGATACAGTTTCGCATCCTTTTCTATTGACTATGCCTGCTGCTGTGTTACAATACCCACAACAACAACTTAAGGGGAAGAGGGTTGGTTTTGGCTCGCAGTTAGAGGTTTCACAGTCCATTATAGTGTGCAAGTCAAGGAAGCCAGAGCCTGAAGCAACTGGTCACATCACATGCACAATCAGAGAGATCCACTTTCTCCTTTCTACGCAGTCTGTGATCTCAGTCCAGGGATGGTGCTGCCTACAGTGGATAGATCTTCCCTCCACAATTAACCAATTCTGGATAATCCCCCACTGGCATGCCTGGAAGCTGACAATTGAGCTTAGCCATCACAAGTCCCTACTGTGGTGTCGACAATTCTACACATGATCAAATCATGCTGAAGTATATACATACATAAAAGTGCTTTTTTAAAAAAAAAAATGCTTTTAGGCCAGGCGGTGGTGGCACACACCTTTAATCCCAGCACTTGGGAGGCAGAGGCAGGTAGATTTCTGAGTTCGAGAGTTCGAGGCTAGCCTGGTCTATAGAGTGAGTTCCAGGACAGCCAGGGCTACACAGAGAAACACTGTTTCGAAAAAAACAAAAACAAACAAACAAACAAACAAACAAAAAAATGCTTTTAAAATCCATGAAATCTGAGCAAGTTCCATAGATGTATCAGCATCAACATCCTGGGTTTTTGTGGAGGGGCTATGTCTGTTGGTGCATGTTCATGTGTGTGCAAGGAATGTGTGCATGTTCATATGTATGCAGGGAGTATGTGCATGTTCATATGTATTCAGGGAGTGTGTGCATGTTCATATGTGTACAGGGAGTGTGTTCATGTTCATATGTATGCAGGGAGTATGTGCATGTTCATATGTGTGCAGGGAGTGTACATGTTCAAATGTGTGCAGGGAGTGTGTGCATGTTCATATGTGTACAGTGAGTGTGTGCAGGGAGTGTGTACACAGCTGCATGTGGAGGCATTCCTCAGAAGTAGTTGCCCATCTTGCATTTTGAGACAGGATTCTCTCTCTCTCTCTCTCTCTCTCTCTCTCTCTCTCTCTCTCTCTCTGGACCTGGGCATATTTCTTAGGCTCCTCCTATCTCTGCCTGTCTGGGGCTGAGAACACAACACACTGCCACAGCCACACCTGGCTTTTTTCCCTCTTTCTTTCTTTCTTTCTTTCTTTCTTTCTTTCTTTCTTTCTTTTCTTTTCTTTTCTTTTCTTTTTTTTCTTTGGTTGGTTGTTTTTTTGAGACAGGGTTTCTCTGTGTAGCCCTGGCTGGCCTGGAACTTATTCTGCAGACCAGGCTGGCCTCGAACTCATAAATCCGCCTGCCTCTGCCTCCCAAGTGCTGGGATTAAAGGCATGCGCCACCACTGCCTGGCATTTTTCTTTTTTTTTTTTTTTTTTTTTTTTTTTTTTTTTTTTTTTTTTTTGAGACAGGGTTTCTCTTTATAGCCCGGGCTGTCCTGGAACTCACTCTGTAGACCAGGCTGGCCTCGAACTCAGAAATCCACCTGCCTCTGCCTCCCAAGGTGCTGGGATTACAGGCATGCACCACCACCGCCCGGCTAATTATGCTGTTTTTGTTTTGTTTCGTTTTTTGTTTTGTTTTTTGTTTTTCAAGACAGGGTTTCTCTGTGTAGCCCTGGCTGTCCTGGAACTCCAGGCTGGCCTCGAACTCAGAAATCTGTCTGCCTCTGCCTCCCAAGGGCTGGGATTAAAGGCATGCGCCACCACTGCCTGGTCGGCATTTTTTCTTTCTTAACTTAAAGATTTATTTATTTTATATATGTGAGTTCACTGTTGCTATCTTCAGACACACCAGAAGAGGGCATCAGATCCTGTTACAGGTGGTTGTGAGCCACCATGTGGTTGCTGGATATTGAACTCAGGACCTTAACCACTGAGCTGTCTTTCTAGCCCCACACCTGCCTTTTTTACGTGGGTTCTGGGGCTTGAATCAGGTCCTCATTTGGTACAGCAAGCACTTTGCCAACTGAGCCATCCCTTCCAGCCAATCCAATATTCTGGGGTGTGTGTGTGTGTGTATGTGTATGTGTGTCTGTGTGTGTGTCTGTGTGTGTGTGCGCATGTGTGTCTAATAAAGTTGGTTATGCAACTTAGGAAGGCTGGATAAAGGATGCCCAGGACTTCTATGCATTTCTTTTAAATTTCCTGTGACTATGCGCTCACTTTAAGTTACAAAGACAAAACACAAAACAGCATTACATTGTCTGATAACAATGTCAAACCTATAAAAACACGGACGTGTGGTTGTTTTGTGCAGAAGGACAGGAGGTGGCTTCATCTGAATCCCTAGCATTTTATTTCTTACATACAAAACACTCTGGACTTGAAGCAGATGTATCCAAATATTGGCACTTATGAATTGAGATGACTTGATTTATCAGTGCCTTGCTATATATTTATTTCTCTGTGCTCATAAATCTGTTTGGATCATTCTGCTATTTTGAAAATAAACTATACGTAAACAAAAGCAGCAATGGTGTTCAGGTATTTTCCCATCATCTTGGACTGCTCACAAAACTGATGAGAACACTTCATAGTTCCTTGATGAAACCGCTACTCGCCCACTCCCAGACATCAACCTCCTCCCTCCCGTGAGTCCCCCATGCTAGGCTGCAGAGGGTAAGAAAGCCATGCATCTTTTTTATTGTGACACACTAATTTCATCTTAATTGCTCATTATAGTACTGCATTATAAGGAGGCGGTATTTTTAATTACCTGGGGGGGGGGGCTGACTCTAAAGCAGTCTGATCTCTGAGGCTAGAGCCATCCTTTCCCAAGCAGTCACCTGACTCTGAACTTTCAATATTGGCCTGAATAGACTTCTCTGCTTCTCAGACTGGAGTCTGCCCTTCCCCCTGGAGCAGTGAAAAGAATTCCAGGTGGGTGGTTGTCCCCTTCCTGGTCTTATTTAAAGATATGTGTCATTTCAGGGATTACGGACACACACACACGCACACGCACACGCACACACCAGTATTCCAAATGGGAGACACAAGAGTAGGCCATCTCTCAAATCCTCATTTAAATATTGGCCGTGCCCTCTGAAGATCATTTTTCTTGGTGACTTGTTAAACAGTCTCAGGTCAGCTGCAGTCCTTAAAGGTCACTGTGGGTGTGAGGAATGCTGCTAACGAATGTACAAGATGGGCTCGCCAAGGCGTCCCTCAGCATAGGCCCTCATCTCGCAACGCACTTGAAGAGCAATGTCTTTTGGCTTGTCTGTTGGATGTAAATTTCCGCAGCTTCTCCGCGGATTGCTCTAGGCCTTTGGTTGCCATTGTGGGGGTAGGGACACTTCTCTGCAGTTGGCGGCTGGGGCGGGGTGTCATTGAAAACCCACAGAGACGTCTTCACACTGCTCTTTGTGGTAGGGTGGCCTCCCTTCCCGTGGGCAAAGCCCAGGCTGGAGCCCTCCCGGCTGCCCAGTGGCTTTTGTGTGCATGCAGCTTTCAGCTCCTGTCCATCAGACTGAATGGGCCCATTCAGGGGCATTCATGCGCCTCCGAGACCCTGGCTGCCAGGACACAATCAGCTGAGAGGGCTCTGTGGGCTCCGCAGAATGTGCCTGTTCTGCCTGCCTCTAGGAACCCCCAATTGTTCGGAGGAGCCTGTGGTACAGGAGGGAGCCCACAAGAGTAACATCAGTCAGTCATTTGGGGTTCATTCATGCTGTGCCTTGCCCTCTGCTCCCCAAAAAGGAGGGATAGCCAGAATGAGCAAGCCCAGGCTGACCTTCACCTTTTATCTTTGTATACACCCACTGTTCTTCTGTGAAGAGTAGAAACCTTTTTATAGTCCTGCATACCAGAAGCACTTAATAAGTGCTTGTTGAATGAATGAACTGAGTGCCTGCTGCTTCCGTTTAGCCCTAGGGAGCACTGATGTGTACTTACTGGCTTTTGAAGAGTTCACCCCTTCAACTCTGCTTTTTGGGGTGTGGCCACCCCATGGAAGAGTACACCTTGTGTATTAAGGAGAGAAGAATTTGAGGTCTACAGATAAAGGACGTGATCAAGGTAGAATGTAGCCAGAGTTCAGCCCTTTGGTAGGTAGGTGTTTGCAGAGGTATTCCAGAGACTTCCTATGGAGTACCCCAGACCTCTACAGAGGGGGTGTCCTACACAGGGGGTGACTTGGGCAGCTGGTGGTGCATGTGCCTCAGAGGCCACAGGTCACAGACTTAATTGGCTTCTGTGTTGTGTACCATTTGCTAGCCTACATCCTTAAAAACCTCTGGCCCTTGTTCCAGCCTGTATCTCTACTGCGGGCCAGGCACTGCAGAGCCATGCTGAGGACGAAGACATTTTTGAAAAGCACAGGCCAAGATGTCAAAGAAACACTGGGAAACTGTGAGGATGGCAGCCACAGCAGCCTCAGGAATTGCAAGACAGTTCTTTCCCTCTAATCCAGGCTGACTTGGTAGCCCAGGTCGCTCTCAAATTCACAACTATCCTTGTAGAGCTAACATTGCAAACATGAGTCACCACACCCACTTTGGTGGTGGAAGCCTTAAACATCATTTTTTTAAGACTTTATTTTTTATTTTAAAGCATGTGTCTGTCAGGAGGTATGTGCATGTGTGTCCGGGTGGCATCGGAGGTCAGAGGTGCCAGAGTCTTCCTGGTATTGGAATTATAGCCACTTAGGAGCTGCTACATGTATGTACCAGGAACCAATCTCTGATCCTCTGAGCGACCAAGCCCACCCTTTAAAAAAATCTTAAGAGCCCTCGAGGTTGGGAAGATGGCTTAGTGGTGCACTGCTTGCTGTACAAATAAGGACCTGAGTTTGGATCGTCAGAACCTACGTAAAGCACATGCATACGTGCAAGCCTAACTTTTCTATGTGGGAAGTGGAGATAGGAGAATGCCTGTAAACCGGAGGTATTCAGCACTGAATGAGAGACTTCATCTTCAACAAGGTAGAAGGTGAGAGGTCCCATATCTGAGACTGTCCTCTGACCTCACATGCACACAGTTGCATATGACCCAGTACTCACAACTCACATGCACATGAACACACATGAACACACATGAACACACATGAACACACACACACAGAGACCAACAGAGACAGACAGACAGACAAGAGTCTTTAAGATCCTTACAATTTAGTTAAGGAAACACAGTATAGCATGGGACACTTTCCAAACTGACTACAGCTGGAGTGGGGAACAGTATCTGGCTCAGGACAAGTAGATCAGAACACCCCACCCCCCGCCACTGCCACACACCCTTGGAGGGGATCAAGGGCTCAGGAAAGAGTTGGCATTCTTTCCAAAAAAGACTTGCTCAGTGATGAATGGAGTGGTGTGAGTTTGCTTAACATGATATTTTTTTTCCAACCCTCTGGACTCTGTAAAATACAGATGCTGCTGGACCTCACGCACCTTGGTCCTGTGCTGGCTTCTAGCCTCTGAGCCCACACAGCTTCTTCCTCAGCTGTGGGATAGGAAGCAGCCCTAGCACGATTCAACGGCACTGTGTACCTACTTAGCTCATAGAGAAGTTGATTTCTTCATTGGGTTCAGGGTTGGGGGATTTTCTCTGGGAGAGCATAAAAATTTGAGTGCAGGCTATGAAAGGCTATCAAAGGCACTTCTGAAGCATAAAGCACAGTGTTATGGTTCTATTTTCACCATGATCTGAGTCCATTTTGTCACTGCCTAGAACTCTGTGCTGAACACACTCGAGGTGCCCCAGCTGTGTGTCCCCCTATCCAATTACTGGCACAGCCATAGCTGGCCAGGGAGACAGTGGTCTCCGAGCTTCAGGTTGTTTCTAACCTCAGTCTAGAAAAGATGCCTCATCTTGCAAGTGATAATAGCATTTCCTACCTTCCTCCTTCCTGAGGTCACACACAGCCCTCCATACTCAGTCTCCTATCTGCAAGTGGAGGTTGGATGGCAGGTTTGTATAAAGCAGGGAGAGCCCTGGCAGATCCAGTGACTGTTGATCATAGTTTCTTATTTCTTCACTCAGATGAATTATATCCCTACCCCAGAACAGCCAGAGGTTGCTATGGTAGCAGTGACCCCAGTGGTTGACGACTGACTGAAATGTTCCTAGTTCCTCTGTCCTTCATCCTCACATGTGCTAGAGGGTGGAACCCTGAGAGGAAAGCTCTTGTCCAATCTGATCAGACAGTGACAAGTCTCTATTCAGGGCCCTTCACCCAGATGGGCAGCCAAAGTCTCAGACAGGTTGAGAAGCTGGCAAGGCCAGTGGGCTAGCTGATGCTCAGTCTGAAAGGCTGGTTCAGTCTGAACCAAGGTTGTTTTGTTTTTGTTGTTGTTGTTTTGTAATTATTGTTTTCTTCTTGGCCTAAACAGCATTGTTAGGACAACTGGCAGTATCTGGACAGTCTGTAAATGGAATGGCAGTTTGTATCCTTGTTATTTCCCTGGTTGTGTAATTACCCTGGCTATGTAAGAGAACATCTTTTAGGGAGTGCATACCAGAAACATCAAAAAATTAAGAACATCTTGCTCTCCAGTGGTTTGGAGGGAAAAAAATACATATGGAAAGATATGAAATTAAGTTATCACTTTTTGGGCACTTTGGGGGAAGTGTATTAGAACAGTTGATTTTTACCATTGTTACAACTTTTCTGTTAGTATGGAAATGCTTTAAAGTTTGGCAGTAATGGTTCAGTTCATGCCTTTAATCCCAGCACTTCGGAGGGAAAGGCAGGTTGATCTCTGAGTTTGAGGCCAGCCTGATCTACAGAGAGAGTTCCAAGACTGCCAGAGCTACACAGGGAAATCCTGTCTCAGAAAAACAAAACCAAACTAAACCAAACCAACCAAATAAAACAACATTTTCAAATAAAAAGGATTTTTTGTTTTTGTTTTTTGTTTTTGTTTTTCGAGACAGGGTTTCTCCGTGTAGTTCTGGCTGTCCTGGAAATCACTGTGTAGACCAGGCTGGCCTCGAACTCAGAAATCCGCCTGCCTCTGCCTCCCAAGTGCTGGGATTAAAGGCGTGCGCCACCACCGCCCGGCATAAAAAGGATTTTTAAAGATTCCCTTCGTGTGTGTTGGGGAGGTGGCTTATGTGATAGACCACTTGTCTGGCCCTGAGTTCAAGTCCTCAGCCCTGACTAAACTGGTTGTGGTAGTATAGGCGTGTCATTCCAGCATTTGTCTGTGGAGCTGGAAGGATCTGACATTCATTGTCATTTTGGCTATATGAGACCATGTCTTAAAAAAAATAACAACAGAAAAAGAATTGCCATGTATCTCGAACCTCTGTGTATGTAGGGTTGGGGTGGCTAGCACGGGGACCCTTCAATGGAGAAGATTAGGAGATTTGAGTGAAGAAAGACCCTAGTGTGAAGGTCAGGTGCTTTTCTACCCAAAAAGTAAGACCACTTTCAAGAAATGACATGAAGTGATAGCAGGCTTGAAATGTGGAAACTGAGGAGATGGAGAGGATGCCCAGACAAATAGCTCTCGTCTGGACCCTAGGCATAGACAATTGCACACAGGAAGCTGAGTTGAGAGCCATACACCTGGAGTCCTAGTAACTAGGAGGCTGAGGCGGGACTGTTGAGCTCAAGGCCAGCTTGGGCTGCCTAGTGAGACCCTATCATAAAGCATTATGTTGTGTGGACAGGGATCCCAAGTGTGATCAGAAGACCGTGAGTGTAATCAGGATCCTGTAAGGCCAGTCAAGTTTGAAGAATGTATAGAATTTATGTGTGGATGTCATGTAATGTACGTGTTCGTGTAGGCGTGTATACATGTGGACGTGTGCATGGGGAGGCCAGGAGTTGGAGTTAGGTGTCCTTCTGCTTCTTTCTACCTGTCCCCTTAAAAAAAAAAAATTGTGTGTAAATGTGTGCCTGTGTGTGTGTGTGTGTGTGTGTGTGCGTGCAGCATAAGTGTGCAGGAGCCCCTCCCTGGAAGTCAGAAGAGTAATGGGATCCCGTGGACTTACAGAGAGTTGTGAGTCACTGTGCTTGGAATCAAACCCAGGTCCTGTGTGAGAGCGTGAGTGCTCTTAATCGATGAACTGTCTCTCACTGGACTGAGCTCATCAGTTTGATTAGATTCCCTAATCTGATGCAGGTCGGATCTGTCTACCTGTCTCTAGCCCGGGACTACAGATGTGCCCACTGTGCCCGGGGGTCTTTGTTTTGTCTTTCCTTTCCTTTCCTTTCCTTTCCTTTCCTTTCCTTTCCTTTCCTTTCCTTCCCTTCCCTTCCCTTCCCTTCCCTTCCCTTCCCTTCCCTTCCCTTCCCTTCCCTTCCCTTCCCTTCCCTTCCCTTCCCTTCCCTTCCCTTCCCTTCCCTCC